>NW_010544496.1:0-21360 GCF_000687285.1 Phaethon lepturus
AGGGGAAGGAGGGGGGACATCTCCCGGATCTAGGGGGAGCGGGCCGGTAGTTGCCGGCCCGAAAGGGGCGCGGGCCCGCGGGGGTTGTCCCCAGCCTGCGGCCTTGATGCCTTCCCCTCTTGCACGGCTGGGGGGCGAGGACGGGTAAGCCCCTGCGCCCTGAGGTGCCCTGTCCTCACGCTGGCTGTGCTCCGGCCTCGGAAATCCCTATCTTCTGGTCTGGAACACTTTTGGATTTCTTTTCCTTTCGGCAATGTTGTTTGACTTCAAAGTGATTGTTTATCTGCACATTTGCTCACAGACAGTGGCCTGTCAAAGTCTTTGCCTTGAGGTTCTCTTTGTATTTAAACAGAAGAGTTGTTGCAATGTTATGTGAGTCAGCTGTAGCACTTGGTACCAATACTTCCTGCATCTTAGCAAATCTCCTCTGCCTTCTTTGTGTGAATCCAACAACAAAAAACGTGTGGGCTTCTGCAGGTGTTGGTGTCACTTTGTCAGATTCTTAGTCTTGTGCTTTTGGGTAGTTAACTTACCTGTTGTGTCTTCATGGCATTATAAGATGACAGAATACTTGTATGGTGGATACCGTAACAGAAGATTGCTGCTGGATAAGGCTTAAATTAAGATAACTAGGAGGGGGGTTGTGCCTTTAAGATATGCTGCACTCAGTTCGACCGTTGAAGATCCCATGATAGGGGATCAGGAAAAAGGAGGGAGGGACTGGCCTGTACATTCTTGCTCAAAATACCTATTCTGTGAATTTGCATGAAGTTGATGTTGTTCTCTGTGTGTCTTACATATACTGCAAAAGAGGATCAGGCTCTTCCTTAGCTCTCCTTTAAGCTCTGAAGCAGACAGGATAATTTTCAAATGAGGGTTGAGTTTGCAGTGGGTGCTGGGCACAATGTGCAGAAACAGAGGTTAAGCTCTTTGGAAGATAATCTCTCACTTGTATTGCATTTGAAAATTTGATCTTGAACTATTTGCATGATCCCTCTTGGATCTGTGATTTGTCCTGGGATTGCCTAAATATGAGAGTTACTGATAATAGAATAACATCATTTATGTATCTGGTGTTAAATGAAACTTACGTTGTGGAATGAGAGACTTTTGGAAATGACCTGTTTGTTAATGATTTCCTGATACTTGTTGCAGGCGCAGGATGTATACTCTGCTGTCCGGGCTCTATAAATACATGTTCCAGAGGGATGAGTACTGCATCTTGATCCTTGGTTTGGACAATGCTGGTAAAACCGTAAGTGCTGTTTATTAGCAATTGCATGGAGGGCACACACAGTTCTAAACATCCTCCAAAGGTAAAACTTCCAATAGACAGGTCAATCTTTCTTCAGCTGTATTGTGAGTTATTTTAGTGATGTCACACCAAAGAATCAACTTTTCCCTCTTAAATGCTAAATTTAAAGCTTAAATAATAAGCTTTCAGGGTTGTAGGCTTTGGTAATCCTGTAATCACCTGTGATCCCTTCTTTCCTTGCTAAAATAGGGAACAAGAAGAGTGGTTTGTTCCAAGGCTAGGTAGGGCAGTATGTGGTGGAGCCAGATCCTGCAGAAATGAAAAGGCAGGTTTGGGTTAGGATTACCCCAGTCAGTAAAATACTTGAGAGTAAGTTCTTTTTCTTGTTCTTTTTCAGACCTTCCTTGAACAAACTAAAACTCGATTTAACAAGAACTACAAAGGGATGAGTTTGTCCAAAATCACAACCACTGTAGGCTTAAACAGTAAGTAAATCTGTTTGGAATTTTTTCAGCTTTCCTGCACAATTAGACAACAGCTGGTTCTTGTTTAAAATATTTAAGAACTGACAAGGGCAAAATAGTTCCTGAAAATAGAGATCATATCTCCCAACTCCCCATGTCACTTTGTAGGAGAATAAACTGGGCTTTCCTAGCTTATAGGGAAAAAACCCTGAAGTCTTAAAAAAACGTGTATCCCATTTCAGTGCTATGCTCAGAGGTTAAGCTAAATTTCACTGGAGCTCATTTGTTGGCCTGATTCTGATATTATTTGCACTGATACGACTCGATCTGATATTAGAGGTCACTCTTTGTGAAGGTATTGTTCTGTTGTTGAAAGTAGCAACTATATGTGATTTGTTCCTCTTCAAGACTGCTCTACCCCAGATTTCTTAGGGGGGTGTGCAGGTCTTTGTGCTTTAAAGAACACCTTTAGCTTTCATTGGATTGTTTTTTCTTCTTTCCCTCTAGTTGGTACTATTGATGTTGGCAAAACTCGTCTAATGTTCTGGGATCTTGGCGGACAAGAGGAGTTGCAGTCTCTTTGGGACAAGGTTGGAGATGTATTTTTTTCTTTTATAAATGTTTTTCTCTCTTTTAGAATTGAAGCAGTATGATCATTTAGTAATCATATAGGCTTATTGGTAACCCTAGTATTTACTATCAATGCTTTTCCAGAGATTCAACTACATCTGTGCAAGATTAGCAAAGACAATCCTTAATATTTGCATTATTGTTTACAGACAGCAATTACCAACCTATATCTGAGGGTTGTGTCACTAGACATAAGCTTTTTTTGGGGGGACAGCTAAGCTTTTTCACCTGTTGTATTCAGTAGGCCTGCAAATGGAATAGGTAGTGCATTTTGTGTGCCACCATTCTTCTCTCCAGACACATGCTGTGGAAACAGCCGGCTTTAACTGGTTGATCTCTTCCATGTGTATCAAAATTTTACTAAATTAAAAAAGAAAAAAATCAGGAAGAGGAACAAATGGTCCTAGTGGATAGATACACTCATATCTCTGTTATCCTTTCAGTATTATGCTGAATCTCATGGAGTGATCTATGTTATTGACTCCACTGATGAAGAGAGGCTCTCAGAATCTGAAAGAGCTTTTGGTGAGTATGTTGTGTTTTACCTGTACTGTGATTTCATGATGTATTGTGGCACAGTTCTCTCATTGCTGTCATGGCTGTTCCAGTGTCCTTGAGGTACGCTGTGTGGCCTGTTGATGACACATCTGTAGTGCTTTTGCACTTTTTTGTTGAAGTCTGTCATGTCTGTAGCACAGGACTCACTTTTGTTGCCTATAATGACCTTGAATCTCTTTTTGTGCTTATGCTAATGGTTTTGAAATTTTTATTCCTTATTCTCTATTTATCACCTCATTAGTTCTCAGTAACGTGCTTGTTGATCAAAATAAAGTTTGGAGTTTGATCTGGAAAAGAATTCTGTGAAGAAAATAGATCTGAAAAGCTGTATCGAGATAGTCTGTGTCAGGCATTTGTGCAACTTTATCTTCCAGAACTGGCTAAACCTCTGTTTTTGTTTCTGTGCTTTACAGAGAAGATGATTACCAGCGAAGCTCTGGAAGGGGTTCCCATTCTGGTGTTAGCTAACAAGCAGGATGTAGAGGTAAGATTATTGCAGATATACTTCTTAAGTGAGCAAATAAGCCTTGGAAAGGTGAGCTCTGCATTCATGTTAAAATTGTTTCACATTCCTGGACTGATCCTGTGGTGCTTTCCCACTGCTGGAAATAATTGCTTTGAATTTAGTTTTAATTCTTTCCTTTCTCCTCGAACCCTTTTCCAGTGGTGTAAGTGAGCTTACTACAGGCATGTCCACCTCAGCTGTTTTGAACTTTTTATGTAAGCAGGACAGACTACGTAGCTATGGTGCGTCTCTCTTGTACTGTGACTTGGTATCTTGATGCTGTTTATTCCTGTTTATTCAGCAACAAATGTTCGGTGCACTTTGTTTTTACTGCTCTACTATTACCTGGGAGTGGCACAACAAATGTATGTGAAGCAATATCATCCTTTTCCCATATTCCAATAAGATCTGTTCAATGAAACATTCTGTTTGTCCTAGAACATTCAATGAATGACAGCAGTGAATGGCAAGGAATGCTTTTTCTTGATAGTGTAATTTGAATTCTTTCTAGGATATCCAGAACTACAAAACTCTTGTTTTGTATTTGACAAGTTAGCGGGCACTGCAGTGTGACTCTTTAGGTGGCGTCCTCATCTCCCCCGGCATGGAGAAACGGGGAAAAAGAGTGCCTAAAGTGGTCGTGGTATTTTCCATGTTTTCCTTCTTTCCACACATTGTCCCTGGAATTCCAGTACTACAGTTCGAGTGATTAACCTCTAGGTGGAGCCAGAGACTTTCAGTAGAATTTGGAATAGCAGCCCTGGCAGCTGTGATCAGTATCTGTTTCAAAGTATGCAAATACTTCCCAGCTTCTTCCTCTGGACTGTACACCCATCTCAGTGAGGGTACTTGTGGAGAAATACTTGAGACTTACATAGAAATCACTTTGGCTTTAAGGGAGGATTTGGTTATACTGCACATGTACAACACAACAGGGTTTTTTTGGATGATTGTAAGATAATCTAGTCATAGAAATAAAAGAAATGTAGTTCCACTTAAAAGACAGCATGAGATTGAGACAGAACTCCTGATCTGTGGTCCTGACTTTGCTGTCATGTCTGGTATGTGAGGAAACTGACTGTCTGTTCTGTTTGGAAACCAGAATATTAATTCTCATATCTCCATGCAACACCACAGCTTTACAGAAGGGAGCAGTCTGCACTCTTGCCTTTAGCTGTTGAGAAATAAACTATATGCAGTGACCTGGAAAGCTATTCCAATTTTCCTTATGGCTGTATATGCATATTTTGTTATGGGCATACTGGAAACGCCAGTTCTTTTGGCACCCTAGTCAAACTAAAGAAAAATGATTGAACAAGTGGACTTCTTTATGACTAGAAAGAGGTATTTGGAACAGGCTCTCGAGATAAAAACTATGTCTGACTCCTTGCCCCTTCTGGAGGGTCCAAGACCAGCCCACAGATTTAGTGCCTTTATACAGTCATAGAACTGTGACAAGAGATGAGCAAAACTATAGCGACTGGAGGTATGCCTGTTTTTAAGAAATACCTAAATTGTATGTTTAGAGATCTACTCTTAGAGCATGATCTTAGATATGCACACAGAGCAGAGAGACATCAATACTATTAACAAAACATTAAAGGGACTATAGCTTCTTTTTCAGTAATTATTCAGGTTCGCTTAAGCAAGGTTTAGAAAACTGGAAGGCCGGTTTCTCTTCCACCAGTCTAGCAGAGTTGAAGACCTATGGAAGAAAATGGAACATTACAGGATTATCACTGCTAGAGATTCTTCTGCTGGATCCCCAATCCTGTAATTGTAGTGGGGAATTCTCACCGGCATCCCTCTGTCATTACTGTGGATCATAAAGGAGGACAAGTGGTGTTGTAACGTTACCAGTACTTGCAGATGAAAGACATTTAAAGATGATTACATCTTTAAAGGCCAACAGAAAACTTGTGGTGAAATATATCAGTAGTAGTACGTCTGACAGATTTTTTTTTTTTAAGTTTACATTCCTCATAATAAGCTAACAAAAGTTCTGACTCAATGCCTGAAAAGCCTGAAATTGCATAAAGTATAGGAACTTTTTGGCCCTGATGCTGAATTCTTTGTAGAAAAGAATCTGCTGTTAATAGACACCACTACCCTAGGGCAAATTGCATCCACGCAGCACTGCCAAGCATGAGTGGTGTTTGGCTGTATCAGGAGACGAAATACAGTCATAGACTGCGAGATACCAATTCTAGTATTGTGACAATGCAAGATACTTTTTTTTTTTTTTTTGGTACCAGGAGACGCTCTGTGTTTAGCAGGGGCTTCAAAACTGGGTCACTTTGTAATTAATTAAAAGACTTGGTCAAATGTGTGTTGTGGGAGGGAGTTTGGTTTGGTTTGTTTTTTAAAAGAACTACTGCTTTGCATGGGAATTAAATGTCTAATATATAATAATTAATGTGGACTCCCTTTCAAGTCAGAATGCCACTTTTGAAAATATTAGGCAGTTTTGGTTACCTACTCTTTACTGCAGAAAAAGCTGCAAAATAAGAATTTCTATTTGCCATTTTGATGTTTAAAGGTTTATAAAAGCTATATATTTCTGAACTGTACAATGAGCTGTTAAAACTTGAGGATAGAATGGCTCATTTTGGAACACTACTAAAAATACTAGAAAAAAATGAGCTTAAAAAATAGCATATGAAAACAATCGGGTGTTGTATGATGTCTTTGGGAGGAAGTTTTGCCTTCCTAATCTTAAGATAAATTTTGGAAATTTAATTTGAAATCTCCAGAATGTTGGAAAGCCTCCTTGTGTCGTTGGAAAATGAGAGGAGTCATGGTGAGTAGCAACATGTATTTGAAGACTCATAGTGTTATCTCTTTTCCGCACAGTTGTTAAAAAATAGGCCTTCTGCATGATGGCCGTTCTAGTTTCCACAGCTTCCCTGTAAAATTAGTTTTAATTTAAATAAGCTTGATTTAATTTTAAAAAGCTTAACTTTTAATTTAAAATAAGCTTATAAAAAAAAGATAGCACAGAACATAATTCAGGTTGGTTAGAGTTTTTATTAAATAGCTTTATTTAGACTATCCACCCTTATGTTGTTTCTGTTTTAGTTCCATTCTGCTCATCGATTACGCTTGAGATGGCTGAAAAGCCTATACTTCAGGTTTTATCCTCATGTGAGGCCATGCAACAGCATTGTCTTTCCTGCAGTGGATTTGGCAAACAATTAAAGACTCTACAAACCAACTTTTTTTGCCTAAAACAGCCGCCACTCATGCTTTTCTGCAGGTGACTCCAGAAATGGAGCCTTGCTGCTTCATATATTTCTGAGTCTTAATTTGGGTAATGCTGTTCGGAACTCTTCGCAAAAGGGATTTGGTTGTGCAGGCAGGTCAGTCCTGGCTAGACTGTGCCTTGAAGAGGTTTCATGAAAAGATGGTTTGGAGTGCATTCTTTTGGGGAAGTTGAGACAGAAATACGATTTGTCAAGTTGCGTGAATTTCCTCTGAAATGTATGGTAGATAACATCAGTCCAGAAAGGTCATCTGTGATTTTTATTATTGTAATTGGTATGCTGTTTATGTGATCACAAATCCAGCTTCCCTAGTTCACTCTTGGTTTATGTGGTTTCAGCTGAGAAACAAAACACATCTGTAAACAAATATTTTGTAATGTAGATAGGGAGGTGGAAAAGAGGGGAACTTAGAAGCCACAGCTGACATTTTCTCCCCAGCGTGAGAAGCTCAAATGCTCCTAGTTGTGATGGGTAATCTGCCTCCTCCTCTGCTGTAAGACAAGAGTCCAGTTCACGGCTTTCCCTTGAACACTAAAACAAGGCTCCTTTGAATTGATAGTTTGGCGGTGCTGTCCCCTCTGCTGCGTTACTGTACTTCATCCCAAGGGCAAAAAGATGTTCCTCAGAACAGGCGTAGTGTTGTGATGCAGTGACATCCTACTGTAACATCATAAATGGCGCAAAGTCTCCTCAGAAGCAAAACTCTTTCTGATGGAGATTACACTGGAGAGCAATGCCTGGACAGCTTTGTGGAAGTTAGGGCGGGCCGTGATTATTAGCGGGGACTGAAAAAGGGACGTGATTAGAATGGGTTAAGCTGGGGAAAAAATGGCTCCAGCAGTTGTTAAGCTGCACTGGGAAAAGTGGACTTCTCAAAGGCCTCGAAGATGGACAAGGGGAAGGAGGTGGGTTCTCTGGGCCACTGGGTATGTGCAGGTGTCCTGGTCTGCTGGTGGGTTCTGGCACGGGCAAGTAGAAATAAAGGGCAGCATGACTATGCTCTTGTACTGTTATTTCCTACCTTGAACACTTTATCTCAGATTTATTTTAAAAAGATTTTAAAATATCACTCAGAAAAGGGGAAATTGTTATACTATGGTATTAAACTGTGATAAGCTTGAAGTATATTTCAAGCAATGTTTGCTCAGTTTCAGCTGCCTTGGGATTTAACCTTCCTGCTGCCAAGCCTCATTTACTGAAAAAAAGTAATGACATGAAAAATAGCTCGAAATACTGATATGCAGCTCTTCCCACTTGTTGGGTGATCGACTTGTCTAGAGCTTTGGCTTAAATCAAGAGGCAGTTGGACCTGCCTTGCTTATTTGGCAGTGAATGTAAACTGAAGTAGCATCTTTTACAAACTTCTAGAGAATGATTGATTGGTAGTAATTTCTTGCCTGTCTTCCAGACCTACTGGTATGAATTCCAACTCCCAAATCCAGTCTGACTCCCTCTAAAGTTAGTATTGGATTTTTTTTAAAAGTTTATTTAACTATTTATCCTGTGGATGACAGCTCATCTTTATGCATTGCAGGCATGTCATTTGGCAGAAATCCTGAAGTAAGTTGATAGGGCTTAGTTGCAATGAAGTAAGTAACATTTCTGGATACAGTTTCCAGCTCACTGGTTGAAACTGCAAGTTTGAAATGCAGCTTAGGTCATAAGAACATACAGTCATCAAAAGTTGCACAACTAATGAATTCTAGGCCCTTCACAGTGGAAAATCACAAGTCTGGATTCAAGGTCAGTAGGTGAATTGGGTGTCATTAAACTCCTCTCAAGCCATTTCTTAAGAACCCTTCTTATTTGCAAGCACTGTAACCTGCTTGTTTGTCACGTGGTCATCCCCAGAGTAATTTCCTGTATTTAATCTCTCCAGAACCAGCGTTTTGTAAAATGGATAGCTAATGTCATTAATTTCCATCTTTCTGCTAAGTTAAGGCCCAGGCTTGTAGAAGGCTGAATTCCTGTTTGCTGGTCATCTGTTCCTTCAAAGTATACATCCACTTGGGCTAATCCTGAAGACTCACAAGGGTCTGATTTAGCATTCGAGTAAACACTTGCCCAAAACATGGTTTTGACCCTCACTGAAGGTCCAAAATGCCTTTGCAGAGAGAGGAAGAAAGCTGGGCTTGTGGCCAGCTGAAGTGCTTAAATGGCTTGTCCAAGGCTTCTGAGGAAAAAGGGCGGTGCACCAAGATGAGAAAAGGATGCAAAGGCTGGTGATTTTTTTCTTGTACCTGCTTCCTGTGTTTGGGGAGGAGGATGAAAGTCTAGACTTCAGTAGGGCAGGTTTGCTTTTGTTGTGTTTGTAACTCTTAAGAATAAAGCTTTTGTGGTAACACTGTGATTTGTGTCAGGAAAGTAATCCACTGGTTTATCAGGGGGATTATGCATTTGTGTATCTTAAAACCACTTCCCAGCAATCTCCTAGCAACCTTACAGAAGTGCAAGCCCTGATGGTGATCGAGAACAAAGTGACACCAGGCATCAGAAAATGTGCTGCATTCAGTGCTGTCAGCATTTTCTCCTGCATGCAAAATGCAAACAAACACGTCCAGGGCAGCCATGCCTTTGATGTCAAGGAACGTGTCTGGAACTTAGGAAGAACCACGTCCAGGCCATTTTCTGAGAGTGCGCATGTAGGGAGATTTGATTGAGGACATTGGCAAAGAGTCAGCTGCAGGAACTGATTTGTCTGGGATTCTGGCAGGTACACAGTTTCAAAAGGCTTTGTAAATAGATGCGTTCTTGTGTTCTGGTGTACAGAACCTGTGCGTGACAATCGGGACAGGTTGGAAGGAGCATCCTGAAGGTGTGCAGGTTGTACTTGTTTTCATCACTATTTGCTTAGACGTGTACATCTTGAGGACCAGGAAGGTGTGACAGTGTGTGCATACTGTCTGAAAACAGCATTCTCTTTGGTGAAAAAAGAATATGTTCTTTTTTTTTTTTTAATGTAAAGAAGTGAATTTACCGTGTTAGTGGGTGAGGGGGGTTAACCTAACAGCGTTGTGCCACCCTGACTGAAGCAGAGCTGTGAATTTGATAGGATTCATTTTGGAAGAAGGTCACCATCTCTCGTAGCATAGAAAGCAAGCTCTTCTTTGGTTTCCCCTGCAGACTTGTCTGTCGATACCTGACATCAAGACAGCATTTAGTGACTGCATTAACAAAATTGGGAAGAGAGACTGCCTGACACAAGCCTGTTCTGCTCTTACTGGGTAAGTATGAGAATGGATGGTGTTTTGGTTAACTGAACAGCTGCAGGGTGTCACACAAGCGGAGCAGTACTAGAGGATTTAATAACCCCTGGAAGGGGGCTGCGCTTCCTTCCCAGCAGTGACAAATACTTGTTTGTAAACCTTGGACTTGCACCAGGTCAGTAACTTCATCTTGTAAATCCCGCCTATGAAACATGGTGAAAATGTACTGCTGACTGAGACCAACGGGACTTGGAGGCATATGGAGCTGTTGAATCTTGTCCTTTATCACTCCTTCTCCATGTCCACAATAATCTTTGCAGTCAGAAGCTTGCTTCTGACTTACAAAAGCTCCTGGCTTTTATGTAAGAAGTCAGTTGAAAATAGAGCTGCTTATGAGACTGTCAGAGAAATGAGTGGTGTTCCATTGCTGGTGGAGTAATTATGCTCTTGCTTTTATAGCTTTTGGCGTGCAGATGAGCTTTGCTATGTAGATAATATAGCAGGCTCCAAGAGTGTTCTTACACTGGGGATGACTGTGGTTTAAGCTACAAGGACTAGAAGAGACCAGAATTGGGGAGACACTGATTCTTCTTCAGGCATACACAGCCGCATGTCACTCAGCTGCATGCCATGACCTTGACCAACCCACTAGATTCTTGATATCTTAGCACAAGTATTGCACATTGAGTCCTGCCGTACTTTGGTTACGCTTTCAGTTCTTTGGGTGAAAAGTGCTATTTGGCATAAGTCAAAAGTACTGTTCCAGATGGCTAGAAATACCTGTCTGAATTACTGCCTGTACTGAATCCAGAGCTTTGAGATTTCTTCGTTTTTTTAATCTGCAAGAAAGCTGTATTACACCAGCTACTGCAAAGGATAAGAAAAGCTTCTTAAACCATGAGAAAAATCTCTGTTGTCTGCATTGCTAAGAATCAAATGCCATTAAGCAGATGAATGACCCCAAGAACAGTGGTTAAGCACTGACTGGAAGAGAAGTATTAGATAATTATCTTATGAAATGCGACCTTTTCAATTGTTGTGGGTTTTGTACAAACACTTCTAGTTTTGATCTGTGTGGAATTTCCTTTCAAAATTTCAGTTTGAGTTTGTACTGAAAAATAAATAAGTTGTGGAAGTCCTGGCTGGGAAGCTGTGCAGACCAGTGAGTTGGTCACTTGCTCGGTAGCCCCAGCACAGATGATTACAGAAGGTTGGAGCCAGGATTAGAAGATCTGATACAATGAGCCTGAGGCGTGTAGCAAAATAACCTCAAACCAGCTGACTGTCAAGTGGTTTAATGCTTGTTCATCCCAAGGTTTCCACAGAGTTGATGACTAACTAAATTGGATGTAGACTTGTACAGACACCAGAAAAATAAAAGATGGGAGTTTACTTACCGAATTAAAAGAAATCAGATCCCCATTGTTTGCATGTATGAGGGACTAACATAGTAATGCCAATAAATAACTGCAGGGAAGAACCCTTCACTTGCCTTTTTAAGGGCTTGGTTAGGGACTACCTGAGCCATGTTTTTGTTCTTGGTTGTTGTTTGGGTTTTTTTATTTTAAATCTTGTCTACTAATCTTATTTCCTTAGCAAAGGAGTGAACGAGGGAATCGAATGGATGGTGAAGTGCGTGGTGAGGAATATTCACCGGCCCCCGAGAAAGAAGGACATCACGTAAAAAATTCCAAGTCAGCCAAGGAATGGACAGTCTTTTTCCGCACAGTTTTGTGTTCCCTTTAAAGAAGGTGGTCCACTGGATTCCTCTTACACCTGATTCTTTCCTAAGTTTGGAAACAAACATTCTCTTTCTGTCTCTAAAAAAACTTGAGCAAAGGATTCCAACTGGGTGGGGGGTGGGAATCTCTTACATTAAGTATTAAGCCATTGGCCTGAGACATAGGCAAGTGGCAATCTACACTTTGTTGCAGGTGCAAAGGACTTGATTTTCTACTGTATTACTTTGTGATTCTTGGTTTGTTAGTCTAACAGGCTAGAGGCCAGTGACATGAAGGAGCTCCTGAAGGAACTGTGTCGGTGAATGTGAAAGGGGAGGGAGAGCCTGGAGAATGGCTGTCCCTGCTGTGAAGATACCTTGCTGTTCCAGCCCCATGGTTACTATAGGTGGTGTTACTGGCCCTGTTATGCTGCCGTTTGTGTAACGGGGAGAGGCAGCGTTGATTATAACTCAATTTTCAGTCGGCACGTTGATTTGTAACTTTTACCCGTGGTAAATGCAGATGTGGAAGCCAGCAACTGCCCAATGGTACACTGTTTAAAATGGGTATTCTTAACAGGACATGAACGCCAGAAGCACTGCCTGGCTTTGGCTGCCAGTCTCTCTGTTGTGCATTCTCTTTAATTGTAAGAATAATTGGTATCTTCTGTAACTGGAATGAATTGAGGCCCTCTCTGTGATCTTTCTAGGCTGAAAGCTGAACCTCTAAGCAGGGAGAAATCAGTATGCAATAAAGCTTCCTACTTCTTTGAACTTCTCTTGCTGAAAGAGCTGATGTTCGGAAATAACAGTACTTAGCCCTGTGGCTTTTTGAAATGCAAGAATTAACAGAAGGGCAGCTCACAAAGTCAAATAGTGCTCACTTCTAATGTAGCCTACACAGCTAGTAATTCTGCTGATGTATCACTAACATTTCTCTGAATATCTCTTTTTACGTGTGTTTTACAGTGGTTTGGTAGTGGGTGTTGCATGTTTCGGTTACTCCTGGCACTGGTGACCCTGCTGTGCTGTTTGCTCACATAACTAAGGGGACATTATTCAAACTCTATTTGAACAAGTTAGTAGTATTTGTTTAAAGATATGTTACTTGGCATCTGAACTTCCTGCTGGATTTTCTGCATGCAATTCATTGCAGATTTTTTTTACATGAGAGAGCATAATTCATTCCCTGACATTTGGGTCAAGGACTATGTCATTAAGCACATGAAGTCAATGGAAATAATTGCATACTGGAAAGCAGACTCTTGCTTCTCAGTAGTGCTAGTATAGGAGGAAGCTAG
Source organism: Phaethon lepturus (assembly GCF_000687285.1). Lineage (NCBI taxonomy): Eukaryota > Metazoa > Chordata > Aves > Phaethontiformes > Phaethontidae > Phaethon > Phaethon lepturus. The sequence continues at coordinate 12,903 of NW_010544496.1, forward strand.
GCAAACTGTGAGATAAGGTAACAAAAGATTTCATTAGGCTCCTTTAGACCTAGTGACCCATCTCGGATTTCTTATGCACTCTGTGACTGTAGAGGATCCATTGAAGATCACTCACCTGCTGTAAGAAGTGGCACTTTCTCTAGGTGCTGCATGTGATGTAGGGCTGAGAATTTCAAATGTACGAAAGTATTGGGTACCCAGTGGCCATTTATAAAGGAAATCTCTCTCACTTGGCCACCTCTGAAAGCCTGAGTATTTTCAAGGTATCTCAGTGGTCCTGGGTCTTGTTTCGGTTGGCAGGGTTGGTTCTAATTAAACTGAAGATGTAAAACAGTGACTGGTGGACAAAAGTGCCTTGCTGAGAGACAAAACACTTTAGCCAGGTAACTTGAAATGTCTGTTTAATGGGGCACCAGGGGTTTTCCAAGCTTTCTACATACTCTCCTCAGATCTCTTCCTCTCCCTATTCCCTAGGAGACCAGGGAGGAAAAAACTGTTTTGAGCTCGAGGCCATAGCTGTTCTCAGAAGTTTCTAGATACAAAGACTGCTTTGTGGCACATATCATAGAATCATTTAGGTTGGAAAAGACCTTTAAGATCATCAAGTGCAACTGTTAACCTAGCACTGCCAAATCCACCACTAACCCATGTCCCTAAACACTACATCTACATGTCTTTTAAATCCCTCCAGGGCAAGTGACTCAGCCACTTCCCTGGACAGGGTGTTTCAATGCTTGACAATCCTTTCAATGAAGAATTGTTTCTCAGTATCCAGTCTAAACCTCCCCTGACACAATTTGAAGCTGTTTCCTCTCATTCTATTGCTTGTTACTTGGGAGAAGAGACTGACACCCACCTCATCACAACCTCCTTTCAGGCAGTTGTAGAGAGCAATATGGTCTCCCCTCAACCTCCTTTTCTCCAACCCCAGTTCCCTCAGCTGCTCCTGGTAAGACTTGGGCTCCAGACCCCTCACCAGCTCTGTTGCCCTTCTCTGGACACGCTCCAGCACCTCAATGTCTTTCTTGTAGTGAGGGGCCCAACACTGAACACAGGATTCGAGGTGTGGCCTCACCAGTGCCGAGTACAGGGGCACGATCCCTGCCCTGCTGGCCACACCATTGCTGATACAGGCCAGGACGCTGTTGGCCTTCTTGGCCACCTGGGCACACTGCTGGCTCATGTCCAGCCGGCTGTCAACCAGCACCCCCAGGTCCTTTTCCGCTGGGCAGCTCTCCAGCCACTCCTCCCCAAGCCTGTAGCGTTGCATGGGGTTGTTGTGACCCAAGTGCAGGACCCTGCACTTGGCCTTATTAAACCTCATACAGCTGACCTCAGCCCATCGATCCAGCCTGTCCAGATCCCTCTGCAGAGCCCTCCTACCTCCAGCAGATCAACACTCCCACCCAGCTTGGTGTCATCTGCAGACTGACTGAGGGAGCACTCAGTCTCCTTGTCCAGATCATTGATAAAGATACTAAACAGGCCTGGCCCTGATCCGGAGCCCTGGGGAACACCGCTTGTGACCGGATCAGCAGGAGATCTTAAGTTAAAGCAAACATTTTGACTTCAGAATTCCAAGTTCTCAGGAGCAGGAGAATCTTTCACCCGGAAAGATGCATCAGCTGCGATACGTAAGTATGGGCATGCTCTCATGGCCACAAAAAATTGGGGAGGATTTCTCTGAAACTAGCAGTGAGAAGTTTGCTGTCATTCAGGGTTTGCTTCTAGAGCAGCAACAGCAGTGACTTGGTGGGGTACACAGGTGCAGCTGCTTGGCTCCCAAAGTGTTTTGGGAAGGAGCTTTGCAGTCAGGTTTTTCAACCGTTGCAGATAAAGTGCACCTACCTGATACTGTTGGAAGATTTCCCGAGTGCTGGGGAAGCCCAGCAGGTAAGCAGTCAAGCCTGTAGTTGAATTGTTTTGGTGTGTCTTCCGTGCCCCAACATGACTGCAATGAAGGAATTCGGCCTGATCAGCTGGTGGGTGCAAGATCCAGATCTCGCTGTGCAAGCACAACCTGGACTGGGATCTCGCTGCTCCTGTACCGTGCGCAGTTACTTGACATGACGCACGAAGACAATGGCGTGCTGCTAAGGCAGCTGGGCCTTTTGGTTGCATCCGCTCTGTACGGTCAGAAGTGGCTACACGAGGACCCTGATGGCTTCCTCCTTCAGCTGGTTTTATGGCAGCTTCAGTCTCTATAAGCAGGTCTGTTCTGCTAATGGTGCCTCAGAACAGACCAACGGAATAGGACCAAAGTGACATGGAAAAGCATTCTGAAAAGGGATGGTAGTCAGTGCATAAGCTCCACTAAAAAAAAGTCCCAGAGGGCTAGTCGAAGATGATATGCTGGTAGCTGATAACTATTTTGTAGTTTGATCAGTAATTTAATCAATAATTTGTCATAGTTAAGACTTGTGCTTTATTTAAATCATTACAGGAAGCACAGATTTTTATTTAAAATACTTTTGCATTGCAAGTGACCCCCCTGCAGGACCTCCAACCAAAGTGAGGACATATCTGAGTAGTTCAAATGGAATCAGTTTTTCAGATTTTTGATACATGGACTGCTTTGCCTATGCCTGTTTACAGGAATTTATTTCTCTGAAGAGGTGCTGTCTGCCTTTCCAAGGTGAAACAGATTCATCATCTGTACTTAGTAATCACTTTTTCCTTTAGCATGCTTTACACTGACGTAAAGCTAAGTAATAATGATGGTAGTTATTCTACTTGCCTTATTTGAACATTGGCAGAAGATAGTAACTTTCTCTCACCCGTTTGGCATTTCCCTGCTATGCAAATACAGTGGGAGGCAAGAGCATTCCTTAAAAAAAAACAAACCCAAAACCACTTCTAATGCTTTTGAGTACTCAATTTCATCTTCATTTGAAACTATGGAAAGGCACCGACTAACTGAATTGCAGCACTTTTTGCTGGTACCACCTAATCCCGCCCCATCCTGGCGCAAGGCAGCAGTGACGTGGTAGCCTTGCTGCAGTGCCCTGGTGGTCTGCTTCGCAGTGGTGCTGATGTCAGACCTCCCGCTCGCCATGACACCCCATCCCACAAAACCAGGGGAAGTACCAGGACAGATCAGGCACAGCTTCGTGCTAAGTCCAACGTCTTCTTTAAGGCTCTGGCCAGTGCCATCTGCTTCAGAGCAAGGTGAAGAAGCAAGCAGAAGGCACATATAGGGTATGCACCCCAGCCAGCCTTCCTGCTCTCCGCTAAACCTGAAACAGAGGAGTGGACTTACTAGCCTTCCCAGTGCTCGAGGGGTATTTTATTCCTAATCGAGCCATTTTCAGTCTCTTCATCCTTACGATCCTACATCTGTACTGCTGACCCATTCCATAACATCAGTTGTACACCAGCACACCAGTTCATTTAAGGTAAGGACCTGCCTCTTTACACGTTGCAGATAGATTGCAATCGTCTCATGCGAAAGGGCACTTTACTGCAAGTCTGGAAGTTTGCTTCTCCTCAGTGACGATGTTTTTGCCGGGCATGAGACTGTTGGGTTAGTCATGATTTCCAGAAGTGTGTGCTCATGAATAACTGTGCGGTACCATTGTGGATTTGGAAAAGAGAAGGTTACGACAGTCCTCAGCTAAAAATCTGGATCAAAGTGCTTGAAGGTTTCTGAACTGAGTTAGGCATTTCAATTATTTTTTGAAACCATATCCTGGGGCTTCTCTGCTGGCACGTGGTATTAGTTCAAGGAGAGAACTTGTAGAGGGATCTGCTAAGAAAGGCAAAGAGCGGTACTGTCACTCGTCTTAACCATTATCCCTTTAAAGTAAAAAAAAAAATATCTGATTAATGTAGATGGTAACTGACTGGCAGCCGCCGACACCGGTGTCCACACATAAAGGCAAGTGGGTTCTGTCTCTGCTGGCAGCTCTGCCCGGGCTCCTCAGCTTTCTCCAAAAGCAGCCCTGCAGAACTGAGTTTGCCGTCAGTCTTGGGACCATTCTCAGAGACTGAAAGAAATGACTCCTAACTGTTTGTTTGTCTACAGGTTTCCCAAGAGCGATTTGGACAATCAAGAAAAACATGCTGAATTGACCCTGCCACAGGGACAGGTTATAGGCTGGATGGCCTCTCAAAAATCCCTTTTGGCACAGTTTTCTATTAAAACTTGGCTCGAATCTACCTCCAGGGAAAAAAGAGGCAGTGGAGAGCTGGGCAGAGCCTTTGCCCTCTGCCAAGCTCTCACCAGGACAAAGGACTCTAGAGAAACTAGAGCAGGTGCTTTTTCACGCTGGAATTTTATACAAGTTGGAAATCCCACATGAGACATTCCTGGTGTATAACACATTATTTTGTTCGCTGGGCCTCGGGCATTTCTGTAGCATTGCCCCTCGGTTTTGTTTCTTGTGCTTCTGAAATCCCTTAAAGAGTTGTTTTTCTGTTCCTCGGGTAAAACCAGCTTCCATGACAACTACTGGGGGCTTTCCATCAGTTTCTCTGTGCACGCTTAGGCTTTTTTTGTATCCAAAACCGCTTCACAAGGATGTAGTCCCAGCTACCGGGAGTGCCTGCTCTCATACAACTTCATCTGCGCTACTTAAATCCGATCGCAAGCCTTCGCCCCCGACACTCATTACCTCGGAAGGGAGTGCTGATTAAATTTTCTGATGAGTGAAAGAAACAAATTGGTATTAAAAGCAGTCAGAACCTCGTGTAGGAAAATGGCTGAGGACTGGCGCAGAAAACGGGCATAGCACAGTATGCAACGTCACTGGGGAAAAAATGACCTGAATTTCTTCCATAGACTAGCTGCTCCTTAAGTGGAAACCAGAAGAAGAGGAACATGTGCAGTGAAGTACTCAGTTGTGGAATTCTGCCTGACATTTATTTTTAAACACATAAAATCACTTTAAGGAGGCAGGAATCTCCTCATTCCTTCTCAGTTGCACCGGCTTTCTGTAAAGCTGAAGGCTGCTGGTTCCAAACGAGTTTCCAAATTTCTGTTTTGTTAGCAGCATCCTCTGTTGAATACCACGTCCCCCACATCCTTTTTGAGGATGTCTTTGCAGCAGTCTCGCCTTTCCCACAATCGTGTTCTCGCATGCTATCAAAAGCAGTTGTGAAGACGAGGCAGTAGATATATTTGCTTAGGAACCCACAGGATGAAGCATCCTTTCCTTGAAACAAGATCCTTGCTGGATGAGTATGTACTAATTTTTACTAACGCTACTAACTAACTCGTGAGTAATAACTTCTTTTTGTGCGTGTCCATCGATGGTCCTGTCTTTCCACCATCCACAAATGCACGCACGCACTTAGCACTTTCTTCCATCTAGTCATCTCCTAAGAGCTGCTCCCTGCCGCTGTGGCCGCGAGGGGAGCGAGCACACGCCGTGGAGGTCTCCGGTGCTTAAACCTGCCTGCTGGAACCCGTGTCCCTCGCAGACCGAATCACCTGGGGCGAGAGGCGCGAGCTGCCGGCGTACGACGAGCACAGCGTTATTTAGTAAAAGCTTCGTCATCTGAAGCGTACGTCCTTCGGGTGAATGGGTGCCACGCTAAATGTTCGGAGGAACCCATCCAAACCTCTGATCCGGTGCAGCCTTAAGACGTTGGTATTCAGTATATACCCTAAGCACTGCTCTGAGGATAAACTAAATTCACTGTAAAATTAAGTGTATCCTTAAATGCTTCCCTGAAACAGAAACCTACAGAGTTGTTTCTGTTGCGTCCAGTTCAATTCATAGCGAGAAGCTTCCCTGCTAGTTCTCAGAAGTCAAATAACCTGATACCATCTCAGCTGTAGATTTCCTCTAGCCTTTTTTATTTGAGTCACGCTCCCATAAAAGAGAGGGGGTTCTGTAAGACAGTCAGAAAGAGGAATAAGGAATGTGTTGTTCCCAGAAACCGGTATCACAAACAGCACCTCCTTTACCTCCTACCCCTTTAAACAGCAACAGCCGACGGAATCCACAGGCAATCCCCGTATTTCACGCTGGGACTTTGCCGGGATCGTGGCCAAAGCCCACTGCTCGCTCGGATGCGCTTTTCTCTTGGGGGAACAGAGTGGCCTGTGAGACACCGAGGGTTATCCTGCCCTGTGGAAAGATTTTGCTCCTCTGACCCCAACAAGGCTTATTTTTACACGAGATATCTGCAGTTACGCCTGATACCCGCCTATCCTGAACTCCGCGCTTTTAACGGAAGATCTTTGCCCTGGCGATGGAAGCAGCGGGAGCAAGGGCGGCTGGCCGCCCGCGGGAGGGGGAAGGACAGCTACTCAATCGAAAGCAACCGCTCCCACGCAGCCCCCTCCTCTGCAAGGGTTACGCTCTCCCAGGTCCGCACCCACCCCCTCAGCGCGGTGGAAAAGCTGACAGCTCGTCTCCGTGCCCCCGGGAAGAGGCAGGATCGCGGGGCAGCCCATGGCACGGGCTGCGAAAGACCCGGTGAGTGCCCCACGAGTACGAGGGTTGTCTCGACGGGCGGGGGATCTCTGGGAGCAAGAGGTGCTGGATCACAGGCCGGGTTCTTCGTCCCGGTCATGACCCGCGAAACTGAGAGAAAGAGCTTGGGTTTGCTCTTGCCAGAGCTGATTTTTTTCTTTCAGGTTCAGAGTCATGAAGTGGGGAATGTACACTCCTATTCTTGTCCTCCAGGTTTCCCAACTGAAGAGTCCTTATCTTAACTTCTGGTAAGACCGAGAGAAGTCTAATAAATCGCCTGCCAAGCGCCAGTATCGCAGAAGGGAGTAGAGGGAAACAGAAACCAGCGTCCGGGGATCTGTGTGACCTGACTGAGGCTGAACAAGCACATTGGAGCGTGTTCCTGAAGCCGATCTGAACTCTCCGAACCGTTATCTAGTCCCTTACGCTTCGCAGCCGAAGATGCCCTTAAGTCAGCATGCCTGAGACTTGGCAGCAGCCCCCGACCACCCAGCGCTGGGCTCACGCCCTCGCCGCCAGAGCTGGGAAGTCGCCATTCCCCGCACTTCCACAGAGAAACGGTCAAGTCTCCCGGCTCCGCTCCCCTGCGTTACACCCAAGTCTCGGCACCGCGGGAGCTCCGCTACGTTCAGACCCCCAAACCGAGCGCGGGACGCTGCCGGCACCCGGGGCGGTGGCTGCCCGGTGATACGGGACGCGACACGCAACGGCTGGGGCCTTGGTTGTCCCCCCGTACGCCTGGCAATACGAGGTCTCCGCTTTCCAATGCTGCTTAACCACCGAGGCACAGCAGGCCGTGCTAGCCCGCTCCCCCGACGTTGTGTAACCTGGAAAACGCCATGGTTTTCAAAGGATAAGCAAACAGTTGTTTTGGGAAGACTCCTATTTTATGTTGACCCAGATAATAATACATAAAGTGCTTGCGGTTCTAAACAGTGAGGGTGTTGTGTAAGGATGTTATAGCTGTAGTCATTCCAAGCTTCCTGACCATGTTTCCCAGAAAACTGATGTAAGCGAAAGGGCATCAGAAGGTTTAATATATCCTATTTTTATTCAGGCTAAGAGGAGGCAGTGCCCAGACCTGAGTATTTATAGGCTAAGTGCCTTGGGAGCAAAAGCAGGGGAGCCGAACAATGGCTAAACAAATAGAAGAAATGTGCTTCAGATGTGGCCCCGTTTGCTGGGCGAATTCCTGTCAGGGACCTTTTAAGCCTCTCGGGGCAAAAGCAAGTTTTTCTGTAAAGGACAGCTGTCCCCCCAACACTTGCTTGGAAGCAAATGCTGGAAATAAGTGAAAACTACACTGTTGTGCTCTGTAACCGGCACAAGAAATGGGATCCAAGGTTTTGTTAGTAAATAAAATGTCATGCTAGTATTTCTTTAGCTCCCTTTTTAACTATTGACTCTATTATTAACTATTTAACTCTTGCTACAGCACCGTCTGAATAAGTTTGCTGGGTGCTAAATACTCCCAAAATAGCTGAATCTACTTAGGGAGACTACGGGCGAAAGGTACCGTCACCCGCTCTCGCCGTACGCGGCGACAGGCAGCAATAGTTCGCTTTTTTGGGGAGCATGCTTACTGCAAAGTCCTCTGAAGACCTTCGAAATGACCTTAGACAGCTCATCACATTTTACGAGGGGGAAAGAAGGGGCTTTGGGGACCAACGCAGGCAGCTGGGCAGCGAGGGAAGGGGCAGCCGCGTCCCCGGGCCAGGCGCGGCTCTGAAGCAGGGACGGTTGTAGGGTCATCAGGCTGCCCAAGTGTTTGAGCTTCTTTACTGGGTGCAATATCGACAAACCAAACTGTTTCCCTTTCAGTAACGTCTTTCATTAAGGTTTTTACATTTTCATTGAAAGGATTTATCGGTCGGATGCTGGTTTTGGTCGACACGAAGCAAGAATTCTCATTTCATTAAGAGAAATCGGAGGAGGAGGGATCAGGAGGCAGAGTTTCGCCCAGCTCTGGCGGTGGTCAGCAGTCGCGCTCAGCCCGAGAGCACTCGCTCCATCTCCTCACCCCGCGTGCCGAACCG
>NW_010544497.1:0-339 GCF_000687285.1 Phaethon lepturus
CGGTGGATGCACGCAGGCGTGCTCCTCCGGGCAGGGGACAAATCCGGCCCCGAGGGCTACTCTGGCGTGGGCTTGATCAAGCACAGCCCGGGGGTCAGCAGCCACCAGCCCACCCGTGTGCGCTGGGGCCGCACCCCAGCGCCTGCTGTGCAGCACAGAGCCAGCTAGTGGCTAAATCCATCTTAGCAGACAAAAAAAACCCCACAACAACATGCTTTTAAGGCTGCTGATGCAAATACCGGGGTAAGGTGCTCGAGGAGCCGGTGACGAGCCTGGTTAGTGCCGCTCGGGGCCGGAGGACCTGGGGAGCGCAGGGAGTGCATCGCTCCACGGCTGCGC
>NW_010544497.1:534-1018 GCF_000687285.1 Phaethon lepturus
ATGCCAGAGCCGGCACCACTCGGCGTGGACAAGAAAGCGGTGGAGAAGAGGGTGGAGAAGGTGGGAGCCAAAGGCAGCGCTGCCGGGCCTCCAGGTGGGTGTGCGGGAAAGCCCTTCTCTGCCCCAGAGCGGCCAGCCTGGCCCCAGGTGGCCACAGAGGCACAGACCCTGTCCTGCATCCCTGGCCAGCCCGGGAGGCACCGTCTGGCCACGGAGCAGCGACGGGATGAGCTCTGCTCTCCACAGTCCCCTGGGAGCTCAGCAATATGGAGACAGATCTTCTCATCCACCTGCCACATCCCGGTCCTCCTCCTCCCCGCCCTGCCCAGGTCCGCTGCTGCGGCGGCGCAGCAGAGCCGGGAGCACGGGCAGAGGTTTTCCCCGCTTGAGCCCCAGGATGCTATAACACCATCCTGGCCCGAACGCCTGGGGCTCAGCCCCCATGACACTCTCTTCCCCACCCCTGCGGTGCAAACACCTTCCT
>NW_010544497.1:1176-1577 GCF_000687285.1 Phaethon lepturus
GAGGAGCCGCTCCTCTGGGAAGGGCTCACCCTCAACAAGTGCATCCTGGTGGCCTCCATCGTCGCCCTGCTCAGCGTCACCTTCCAGGTGCTCCAAGGTGAGCCGGGGGCCGGACAGAGGGGCCGGGGTGGCCAGACCCTGCTGCCACCTCCCGCCTCCTCTCCCCTCCTCTCTTCCAGCACCATGCTCCAGGGAGGGAGTCAGCCGCGGCAGGGGTGACCCTCCGCCGCCTCCCCTTCATGGTGGGTTCAGGTGCTCCCGGCTGAGACGGGGCCACATCGCGCAGTGGGGTGGCCCTGGGACCCCATGTCTGGGACATCACACCTGAACAACCTCGTTCCCCACTGATGGTGGCCTGTCCCTCTCCCCTCCCAGAGGTGGTCAGTGCCAAGGAGGAGGAG
>NW_010544497.1:1624-2227 GCF_000687285.1 Phaethon lepturus
GCCGAGCGGGGGGTGCCGCCCCGCCCTGCCCAGCCGGAGAGCATCATGTTCAAGGACGATGATGGTGACAGCAACGGTGATGACGACGGTGATGATGATGGCCATGCTGACAGCAATCTGGTACGGGTCCGGGGTGGGGGGAGAAACAGCAACCTCAGGGCACCTCCCATGGTGGGGAGCATCTCGTCCCTGGGGGAGGGATGGAGAGGGGTCTGGTCCCTTGGGCTGCGTCACTGGTGCCCGGTCCCCTCTGTCCCCCCCAGGCAGAGCCCTGGATCTTCAAGAAGTGGTTTGGCCGCTCAGCACCAGAGGATGGGGATGAAGAGCCTGCGGATGTCCCCGAGGTGCTGCCAGCTGCAACGGAGGTGAAGAAGAGCCGGGAGAAGAAGAAAAAAAAAGGGGGGGGGGCGCGAGCCAAGGACAGGGCACTGGGGGACAAGCCCGGCAGAGCCCCCAGGGCCCCCCGGGAAGCAGAGCAGCAGCCCCAGAAGAAGCGGGGCCGGGAAGGGAAGGAAAACCGTCGGGAGCGGGATGAGCCCAGGAAGGAGGGGTGGAAGGGCCGTCCCGGCAGGGCCGACAGCAGTGACGAGAGCCCGAAGCGGG
>NW_010544497.1:2320-3501 GCF_000687285.1 Phaethon lepturus
CGGGCAAGGACGGCACTGCCAGGCCCAGGGAGGGCAAGAGGCGCGACTGAGGCTGGGGCAACCGAGGGGCTCAGTGATGCTGAATCCAGGGGGGCCCAACCCCACCGCTGCCCCGGCAAGGGCACCCTGCCTCTCCCTGCCTGCTCTCCAGACGTCCCCAGGCCGGCAGTGCTGGCAGCGCAGGCAGCGCTCCGGGATCTCTGAGCAGCAGCAGAGCAGCCCGGGAGCCTGGCATAAGCCTCCCCGGGGACTTTGGGCCCCCCTGGATTAGATGCACAAAGGCAACCCAAAAGGAGCTTCTCTTCATCTGGGCTTTGCGCTACTTCTCCATCCCCACCCGAAATCTCTCTTGCTGTTCATTTTCACTCGTGGTCCCCGAGGCGTCAGGGCAGCGCAGCAGGCACAGGGATCCCAGGGAACAGAGGTTGTCTCCAGACTGTGTAGCTCTTCAAGTCAATTAATGGTTTTATTCAAAGCAAATCAAGAGAGAAGTATATTCTGGGTTAACAAAGCCAGGCTGCAGCTGTCCTCAGAGAGGCATCAGGGGATCGACCACCCCGATGTCGCCGGGCCCCGGTGCCATCGCTGCAGGGTGGCGCGAAGCTTGCTGGTAACAAAACAGGGCTGGAGAGCCCATCACCCGAGGACCCCTTCAGGCCTTGCCTTCACAGAGTCGCTTTTAGGAATGAAACGCAAGTGCAATATCATGCAGCGCTGTAGCAACTACAGGAGATGTTCACAGCCCCAACCCACGGCAGGTACTTCCTAAACCAATAGAGGTTGAAATAAACTATTTTCATTTTTAATAAGGTATTAAATGGAATGTTTTAAAAAAAAACAAAAAACAAGAGAAGATCTTGTCCCTCGTTGTGTTTGTGTTTTCTGTGCCCTCTCCATCCCTGGTGTGCAGGGGCTCAGGGCTAACCTGGGAGCCTGCCGCGGGCTGCGGGAGCTGGGGGCCGGGCCCCCCAGCCATGCCCCCGCAAGCCCCGTGGGGATGCTGCAAAGCCCAAAGGCTGGTCCCAGCACCAGGGGGGCTGCAGCCAGGACCAGCCCAGGAGCTGCTTGCCAGGGGTTTGGACCCATGGCAGCCCCGGCGGGTCTCACTGAGGGCCGGGCTTAGCTGGGAAGATGATCTGAGGGCAGCCGGGCTGTCCATGCTGACACCGGCGGGGACGCGG
>NW_010544497.1:3699-4248 GCF_000687285.1 Phaethon lepturus
GGTGTCCAGATGAAGGCTGGCCCCTGTGAGGGGATTTTGCCTCTTGTTCTGCTTTCGCAGGCAGAGCCGCGTGGCCGGTGGCGGCTTAGTGATGGGCCGAGGGCTGGGAAACGGGCAGAGGATGCTGCGAGTGCAGGGGGGGCTTGGAGGAAGCAACAACTGCCCTGCCTGGCCGCTACAGGAACAGAAGGCAAGGGATAAATAAGCGTAGTACTGGCTGGACCTCGCCAAGCCTTGCTCTCCCACGATGGCCCTGCGGCACCTGTATCCAGCCCAAACCCCGCCACGGGGTCAGAGTCACGCTGCAGCATGGCCCCACAGGCACCTTGGGCATCCCCAGCATCGACGCCGGGCTGCAGAGCAGCCCCCAGGGACCAGCATGGCCACAGACAAACCCAGAACCAGAGCGACACTAACAAGCCAAAGTGTGGGGAGAGGACACGTGGGGAGCTCTCGACTCAGCGAGAAGCACCAGCTCCAGGCTGCGAGGGCAAACTGGAGTGGGGGAACGGGATGAGGGCGAGCGGGGAGGCAGGGGGGTGCCTCTAC
>NW_010544497.1:4556-4850 GCF_000687285.1 Phaethon lepturus
CGGCAGGGGGCGGGGCGCCGGCGGCCGTGCGCTGCGGTTCTGCCGCAGCACCTTCCTCCGTTCCTGCCAACGCGCCCGCACCGCCTGCAACGCCTTCAGCAGCAGCAGCGCATGCAGCTTCCCAGAGCCGGGCGGCTGCTTGTGGGTTTGACCCTCACCGGGCCCCGGGGGGTAGTAGCAAAAGCTCAGGAGATGCTGGAAAAGCCCCATGTTGGCTTGGAAAGCCGGGATGTCCTTCAGCTCCTGGATCACCGAGTGCAGCTTGCCCATCAGCAGCTGCAGCACGGTCCCCTC
>NW_010544498.1:0-777 GCF_000687285.1 Phaethon lepturus
GAAAGTCTTAGCTTTAGTGCTCCTGTTGGTATAGATGTCCACTGTTCCTCCAGTGGAGCTCCCTTCACTCTCATGTATGAGCTGATCCCTTCTACTTTTACTGGAGTGTATGTGGTCAAGAGCACGAGGTGAGGTCCCTTCCACTTTTCTTTTAGTGGTTCATTCTTCCAGGTCCAGATGTAAACTAAATCACCAGGCTTGAAGTTATGTACAGGAGAGTCCAAGGGAAGCAGAGCCTGCTGGTTGAGATACCTGTGTAAAGAGGATAATGCCTGCAAGGGATAATAAATAATCTTTCAAAATTCCTTCATCTCTGATGTGTATCTGATCACACCGACTACCCATCTCATTGACAGGATATGGTTTTCCATATAATATTTCCAATGGGCTTATCCCTTCTCTCATTCAGGGAGTAATTCTAATCCTCCTCAGGGCAATTGATAAAATATCTATATATTTAAGCTGGGTTTCTTGACATAATTCGGAAATCTGTCTTTTAAGGATCTGATTCATTCTTTCTATTTTCCCACTAGACTGTGGTCTCCAAGGGGTATGTAGATCCCACTTCAATTGAAGGAATCTTGACACTCCTTGGACTATTTCTGAAATAAAGTGAGGTCCATTATCTGAGGATAAGCCCTCAGGGGGTAATTAATTCTTCTAAAAAAATTTTAATGACTTCCCTAGCTCGATTGTTGCGGCAAGGGAAAGCTTCTGACCATCCAGAGAATGTGTCTACCAAAACGAGTAAATATTTATATTGTCCACATTTTGGTA
>NW_010544499.1:0-559 GCF_000687285.1 Phaethon lepturus
CCTCTTGCCCATTGAAAGTGAGATCTGTGCTCAGTTCCCTCTTCATCTTGAATATTCTTGGATCCAGTAAATACAACGTAAACATCAGAAGAGAGTTTGGTTTTTGCCTTCATCCACAAACACAGGAGAAGCAGGACTTGCTGGGAGTCCTGTAATCCAGTTCCAATGCCCCAAGGAATAGTTCAGGTTTCATCCTATCAGAAGGTAATACAAAATGTATGACTAGGCCTGGAAACAAGGACAAGAATCCAGATTCGTGGAGAGAAGCCTGGCACATACCTCCTGCTTGAAGACTATTCTGAATTGAGAATTTCTGAAGCCATCCAAGCCTGAGAAAGAGTTAACCTAAAGGCACCTACCTGTGCCAAATGTACTGGGTACCCTGACTGGGTAGCTCCTGCTACCAGGCCATTTCCTACCTCCTGATCACTACCAGAGCTCGTCTCCAGCTCCTGAGGAGACAGAAAGAAATTGGCTATGACAAGTGGCCAATTTTCATTTTCTGCCTTGTTAAATTTTAAAAAGTCGGTAATCCTTTACAACTGTTTCTTACAGTGAA
>NW_010544500.1:0-3378 GCF_000687285.1 Phaethon lepturus
ACAGGGCGAGCCCCCTCCCGGGACGTCTGGCACAGGGGCTCTTCTCTGATCCCCATCAATCCCATATCTCAGTGTTTCCTGGAGGCTGTTTGTGGGATCATCACCGTCCAAAATGGTGCTGGTTTGTCCCCATTGCCACGGCGCAGCTTCTAAAGGTCTGATGCTTCCTTCACGGGATGAACGCAAGTGACCTGAACCTTGTGTACGCGGTCGGCGCACGCCGCCTCCTTCCTTAGTTCACACTCCTCGGGTTCTCATCTATTTTTGCATTAGGTCATTTATTTTCTATGGGAAGACATGCCCTGGAGCTGGCAGAAGTGCTCACTCTACTCTGCGTGCCCTGCTGTGCCAGAAGCGACAGCGGCAAGGGCAGCCAGCGTGACCCGGTGTGACCCGCATCCCCTCCTGCCTCCACCTCCTAAGAGACAGCCTAAACGCGAGCACCACGCTCCCCCGGTCCCTCCTCCCTCCGCAGCGTTGCGGCTGGGATCGGCACCCCTGGTCGTGCCGGGCGGGGCGGGAGGTGGCCGGTAAATGCGCCTTAGCTGCCACCCCGGGACAGTCCCGTTTCCCCGCAGTGTCCACCCCTGCAGCGCCTGCATGCCTGCCCCGGCCGACGGCATCCGCTGGAAGGTGCGAGCTCATGCATCGGAGCTGGCTGCATGGCCGGGAGCGGAGGATCTGAGCTGTGGCTGAGGGTGTCCTGCGGGAGAAGCCCTTCTGCAGCACCTCTGCTTATAGTCCTTCCCACATTAGACAACCTGGCTTTTTTTTTTTCACTTCTCGGTCTTGCAAGTGTCTCCACGGCCAGGGCAATAGGATGAAAAGGCAGAGAACAAGGGGGATCAGAGAGAAGCAGGCAGAGAGAGCAGCAAGCCAAATCACTGAGGCAGGAGGGAAATTTCTCGGCTGAAATTGGGAACAACGGCTCAAAGTTTGTCACTGTCTGCACCTGATGCAAGTCAGGTTGGGATCGGGGGATGTTGGGAGCAAAGAGCAGAACGCTCCTGATGTCACAGGTTTGTGTCGTGAACTGGAAGATCCCAGAGAGAGAAAGAGAATGGAGGAAAAATAAAAAGGAGAAAAAACAACCAAAACACAATGATGCAAACATCAGCCGTTGGGGAGGGGGGCAATCCACGGGAAGGGAGGGGGCAGGAAGCACGGCCCAGCCAAAATGCTTTAAAAGCCTCCCTTTTACACGGCATTTGTTCTTCAAAGACATTAGGGCTTGTAAAAAAGCCCTGCCATTTACCTCTGCCTCTGACATGTTAATGGTTGTATTTCTGAATCATTAAAAATTGAAATGCATAACACTTTCAGCAGCTGCCAAACCTCTCCGCAGCCCAGCTCTCCCGCTTCTGCTCTCCTCCACCAACCTTCTCCCCTCTCCGTTTTCTCCGCGTGCTCTCTCCTCTGGCGTTCCCCCCTCCATCCTCATCTTCCTCCTGCCCCTGCCTCCCTCCTTTGCTTCCCCGGACTTCTCCCCGCTCTGCAGTTCCCCCCCAGCCTCCCTCCCCATCCTTCCTCTGCTGGAGTCTCACTTCACGGGAAGCACTTGCTAATCTGCAGCTTTAGTATTCTCACCTTGCCATTCTCCTATTTGGTGGGACTTGGAGAATTAGAAAAGGTATTTATCTAGGTACACTGGAGAGCAAGAGAAACAAAGAAACCGGGAGGGCTTTTCTAATGAGGAATGACTAATTTGACCCAGGAGAGCCCGTCCTCTTCCAAGTACTCAATTTTCTCCAAGTTTTGCATCCAAAGATAATATTGGCGATGCCAGTGGCGACGATGGGGGACCTGCCAGCCCGCAGCTACCGCGGGTGCCCCGGGGGGGGCGGTGGGGGCCCCTGCCAGCCCGCAGCTACCGCGGGTGCTGTGCTCCCCGCAGGGGCTGCTGCCAGCTGCAGAGAACGCCAGTGTTTGCTTTACCTGCTCTCTCAGATGTGACAGAACCTGCTGCAGCCAGAGCAAGCACTGCAGAGCCAGGAGACGTGAGGATTTGGAGCAGCTCCTGTTTGCTGACGGCCCTGCTCGGGGCTCCTGAGCATTGAGAAGTTCAAGTCCCGAAGCGCAGCCTTCCCGAGACCGGACTGGGACAGGGCTGGGCTCCCTGCAGCCTTCCTGCGGCTTCGAGCAGCTTCTGACTGCTCGTGGATTGGAAAGGAAACACCTGCGAGTTGTCTCAGGTCTGTGCCCATGACAAGGGACCTTTCAAGGTCATCTAGTCCAACCCCCCTGCCATGAGCAGGGACATCTTCCACTACAGCAGGTTGCTCAGAGCCCCGTCCAACTTGACCTGGGATGTTTCCAGGGATGGGGCATCTACCACCTCTCTGGGCAACCTATGCCAGTGCCTCACCACCCTCATCGTGAAAAATTTCTTCCTTAGATTTAACCTAAATCTACCCTCTTTTCGTTTAAAACCATTATGCCTTGTCCTATCGCTACAGCCTGTCCCCATCTTTCTTATAAGCCCCCTTTAAGTCCTGGCAGGCTGCAATAAGGTCTTCCGGGAGCCTTCTCTTCTCCAGGTTGAACAACACCAACTCTCTCAGCCTGTCCTCACAGCAGAGGTGACCCTTTCCAAGAGAGCCTTGCTTCTGCTGGGCCTGGTTACTCCAACGTGGATGGGCTAAACGCCTGCTCAACCCTATGATCTTACTGGAAACAGACTCGCTGCCTTCTGGTTGGTCTCTTCTTCTCTCATCTTGCATTGAAGATGCTTGAAAAGGATAGTGGATACCGTGGTTTGCTGGTTAGAAAAGAGTATTTAGGGCAATGGATTTGGGATTTTTACCGAAAACAAGTAGGTGGGATGAGATTTACTGATTTGAGGCTGACACAAGTCATCTGTGGACTTTTTTCCCCAAATAGAGGAGCAAATGTTGTTTAGTGGACACAGACAGGACAACTGGTCCTGAAAGAGTTGTGCTTGTGCCGTCCAGAAACAAAACAGAGGCTAGGATGTTTATAATTGCTGCCTGTAAATATATTGGAAACACCCAGGAATGCAAGGAACTCTCTAAGTGGAAGGACACTGTTGGCATAAGCATAAATTGGTAGAAAACTGTCATGAATAAATGTCAGCTAAAAATTGAAGGAGGTTTCTCCTAATCATCAGATGAGGGAGTTTATAAAATAGCTTTCCAGCAGGGTAATTGAGGGAAGAAACATAACTCGTTCAAGATGGGAGTCTGACAAATTTCTGAATTTCATTTTTGGATGGGGCTGAATTTGACAGTCTGGCCCCTCTTGACGAAGTCCCGCCTCGGCCCAAGACTGGCTGCGCTTGCGTAAGGTGGGGAGCGGTCCTGCTGCCTTCACATCCAACTCACCTCCTCCTCCTCCCTGCCCCGTCGCACAGACACAGGC
>NW_010544501.1:0-18185 GCF_000687285.1 Phaethon lepturus
ACTTGATGATCTTAAAGGTCTTTTACAACATTAATTATTCTGTGATTCTGTGGTTCTGTGATCTCAGCTTCTGTTGCAAATAAGCAATAACATAGATTTTAAATACACAAGGTATGATTTTCATGCCATCTCAAGGGAGCCGAGGCCCTCCTGTCCTTTCTGGATGGTATTCTGTACATTGTTCTTTGACAATGTTAGGTCAGGGTCTTGGCTTTTTTTCCATTCTACACACCTACTCCCACCAGGCATCCCTTCTAGGCAATGGTTAGCTATAGCTAACCAGAGCTACTTCATTCCATTCAGTCACAGGCTTTATCAGGGTCACCACAGACAGGAAGCCTTCATTTCATATTTCCACCTATTTGTAGCAGTCTTCTAGCTTGCTCAATTTTGTTTTCATTACCAATGAATCAGTTAATATGCAGAGTAACCTTTTTTTTCTTGACAAGTTCAGTTTCTTTTTCTTAGTTTCTCACCCATGAGTTCTCTGTTCCGGCCGCTTTGGGGCCTAGAAATGCCTCCCATTGGTTATATAATGCCCATTGCAACAACTGTTGTGCTGCAAAAGACCTTCAGGAAAGTCTACTTGCAGACTGGAGCTTAGGTATCTGTACAAAACTGCATCACTGATTCATACCTGCTTTCATTTGCCATTGGGTAAGCTCATGTGGCAACAATCAATTGCTGAAGTTTAGGCATCATCAGGTTAAGTTTTAATGTTTTGACTAGGAGACTGAATCCACTGGTTATCAACACCAGCAACAGAGATGTCTATGCCAATTCACAATCACTGAGAGTCCAGATACACCTTACATGACTCAATGAGTTGTTGTCAGTGTGTCAGGAACATCTCTCATGACATCCAGCAATCAGCACTCTTTAATTTTCCCATTCTCTGTTTCACATTCACTGGCTAACCAATATTGACTTGCAGTAAATATGTGATGCATAGATAAAAGTTAGCAAAGTGGATAAGATCTTATGAGAATTGAAGTGTCAATGGGAACATAATAACTGGGGAGAACAGCACAGACCACAAAAGGACCATGAGGGACTTATACTTTCATGATACATACCTCTATACATGAGGGTCTCATCTCAGAAAACTTTGTTCTAGATGCTTACATCAAAAGAATTAACAAAATATCTACTTGAAATGAAAAAAACAAAGTACAAAAACCTTCCCAGCATTGCACAACATCCTTATCCAGCTAACTGGATCCCTGCACCACAAGAAACCAAAAGCTACAAACCATGGAATTTGTGACTGGAAAAGAGCAGAAGATATTTAGACTATTGCCAGTGCTGTAAGCCTCTTCTGCCCTAATTGTATATTATTCCTGGCTTAGGATAGGGCTTGCTGTGCTCTTTGTGCTTCTCTCTCTCTCTTACTCTGTTCTTTAGAGTGTTAAAGGTAGAATGCTCTGGTTTGAGTATTCAGCTGGGTATTCAGCCACCGATGAGGATGATTAAGTCATTTCACCTATCTGCTATGCCTCTGGGTTCTTTCTTGACTGTTATGTTTGGGGTAGGGTCTGTCTCGTGTGTAATAGCTATTGCCATGGGACTGTCGTCTCTGCTAGAGATATTAAATGCTGCTACAATACAGGCATTAAGTGTGCCTGCAGTTAGGCATGGGTAATCTTACACTGAAAAGTAGGGAAAAGAATAAATTCAATGCCTTGCTCTATTAATTTGCACAGTTGCAGTTTTGGAGATTAGTCTTAAATTATTTTGAATTGCAAATCCAACTGTGCTTTAATTATGAATATGACCTCTACTTTGTGGCACACAGTTCAATCTATACAACCACAGCCTATGGTAAATTACTATAATGGTACTGTAGATGATGCACCATAACACAGAGCCTTGCCCTATATCTGTAGGCAAAGACATGCATGCACATGCACATTTTGACTTGCAACAACCTCCTAATAATAGAGATTTATTCTGCTTGGGGTTTGCTTTTTTGGCTTCTCTTCTCTCTCCAGATAGGGTAGCAAGAACTCAGTGACTTGCTGGAAGAAATCTGTAGAGTATGTTAATTTCTGTGGAACTTAGGCGGCCTCATAACTCTTAGAGATTAATAAGAATCTGGGAAGTATCTATCTTCTGGTGATGCTTTCATTTGCGCAGTAATAAAGCTCGCCTTTCTTGTTTAATAAAAACAATGAGGAAACAAATGGGTGTGCAAGCATTGGAACTTTTGAGGAATTAATTCAAAAGCACGGAGGAAAGTTTTTTATCATGCTGTAAGCACCAGAAAGGTGAAAATTACTCTTCCCTGGAGCTCTTACCCTCTGTGTGCATTATCTCTAAGCTGCACCAAACTTAAGGCAAAATCATGAGAAGGTGCTAAGTGTCTCTTGGAAAGTGCTGATCGTTATCCTGAAAGGTGATGGGTACATTTCACTGAGACCATCAGGAGCTTGGGAGAGTTCTGAATGTTTAATTTTCTTCCTTTGCCCATTGGAACAATTTCCTGGTTGAACATGTTCTCTTCATCCAAATGAAATTTCTGTGGAAATTTTCAACTTCAATGACAATTTTGTGGGGGTTTTATTTATTTATTTATTTATACATCTTTTTAGGTTTTGGAGGGATGGCAGTGATTTTTCCTGGCTGTTCCCTTTATCGCCCCCCCCGAGAAGGATCTTGTCAATTTAACTTTCGGTACACAGACAGGAAAGTGACAAAAGCAGGAGCCTTGCAGCAGGCAGGGGGCCAGAGGCTGAGCACCCAGCTCCCACCCGGCTCCCAGCCTCCCTACAGCTCCAGCTGCCAGTGAGGCATAAGCCCAAGTTGCTTAGCATCCCCACATCTCCTGCAACTCTGGCTGCCAGAAAGCTGGAGCAGAGTGAGAACTTGTAAAAGCAATCTTCTTACCCTCAAAGAAAAGGACTTCAGAAATTAGCACAGTTTAATTTTATTTAGATATCAGGATTTAGGAAAAACTGTTTCATAGAATCATAGAAACTTTGCGTTGGAAGGTACCTTTAAAGGTCATCTAGTCCAGCCCCCCTGCAGTGAGCAGGGACATCTTCAGCCAGAGCAGGTTGCTCAGAGCCCCGTCCAACCTGACCTGGAATGTTTCCAGGGATGGGACAGCTACGACCTCTCGTAGGTCTGGGCAACCTGTGCCAGGGTTTCACCACCCTCATTATAAAAAAATTATTCCTTAGATCTAGTCAAAATCTGCCCTCTTTTAGTTTAAAACCATTACCCCTTGTCCTATCGCAACAGGCCCCGCTAAAAAGTTTGTCCCCATCTAGACCTCGTTTAAGTACTGGAAGGCTGCAATAAGGTCTCCCTAGAGCCTTCTCTTCTCCAGGCTGAACAATCCCAACTTTCTCAGCCTGTCCTCACAGGGGAGATGTTCCATCCCTCTGATCATTTTGATGGCCATCCTTTAGACCCACTCCAACATGTCCATGTCTTTCCTGTGCTGAGGGCTCCAGAGCTGGATGCAGGACTCTAGGTGGGATCTCAGCAGAGTGGAGTAGAGGGGCAGAATCCCCTCCCTCTACTTGCTGGCCACGCTGCTTTGGATGCAGCTCAGGATGTGGTTGGCCTTCTGGGTTGCGAGTGCACATTGCCAGCTCATGTCCAACTTTTCATCCACTAGTACCCCCAAGTCCTTCTCAGCAGGGCTGCTCTCTATCCCTTCATCCACCAACCTGTGCTGATACCAGGGACTGCCCCAACACAAGCTCAGGACCCTGAACTTGTCCTTGTTGAACCCTGTGAGGTTCACACAGGCCCATTCCTCGAGCTTGTCCAGGTCCCTCTGAATGGCATCCTGTCCCTCAGGCATGTCAACTGCATCACTCAGCTTGGTGTCATCTGCAAACTTGCTGAGAGTGCTCTCGATCCCACCATCTATGTCACTGATGACAATATTAAAGAGTACTGGTCCTAGTATGGACCCCTGAGGGACACCACTCATCACCAGTCTCCATCTGCATATTCAGCTGTTGGCCACTACCTTCTGGATGTGACCATCCAACCAATTCCTCATCCATCCAAAAGTTTACCCATTAAATCTATATGTCTCCAAATTAGAGAGAAGGATGTTGTGGGTGACCATGTCAGAGACCTTACACAAGTCCAGATAGATGACATCTCTAGCTCTTCCTTTGTCCACTGATGTGGCCACTCCATCATAGAAGGACACTAGGCTGGTCAGGTATGACTTGTCCTTGACGAAGCCCTGCTGGCTGTCTGAAATCACCTCCCTGTCCTCCATATGCCTTAGCATAGCTTCTAGGAGGATCTGTTCCTTGATCCCCATAGGCACAAAGTGGAGGCTGATGGGTCAGTAGTTCTCAGGGTCCTCCTTGCTTTTTTTTTAAACAGTTGCAGTATTTCCCTTTTTCCAATCTCTAGGGACTTCATCTGGCTGCCATGACTTTTCAAATATCATGGAGAGTGGCTTGGCAGCTATGGCAGCCAATTCCCTCAGGACTCTGAGGGAAGCTTCAAAACTTTGTTTTCTCTAGATATAAATTAATGCACTTATTATACTAAAAATGCCTTTGATTTCTCTGCCTACAGAGAGGAGGAATGTGACACAGATCTTCATTTAATACGAGACTATCTTTATACCTTAACCATTTATAGGCTCTGTTCTCAGGGTTTTTTTCTTCCAATAAGTGTGTTCCTGTGGGTTGTCATAAGGACTATGCAACTCTGTCAACTGGAGGTACGCACTGACAGTTCTGTAGCTGTGGCCAAGAACTGCCCAAGTCTCTCACTGTCCACCACCAAGTTCAGTTTCAGGATGAACACAGCTTCCTACAGTGGCCATGCGCAGTGCCAGTAATGAAAGGATGGTGCAGCAGTTACCTACTGAGGGTCCCGAGCCTCCCTTGTGCTGCTGCAATGGCATTTGGTGGTGTCAGGAAATGCACCCACTGTGGGGTTTCTACAGGAGGAGTTTGTCTTAGAAAATTCTGATCAGTCTTATATTTACCCTACTTTAAGAAGTTCATTATTTTCACCACTTACAATCCACACAGATGGGACTGTAATACACAGAAGGTTGTTGCCTGATTTGCGTTGCATGCAGACATTGCTTTCTTTGTGGTTCAAGGATGGACTGGACACTTGGGTTCTGCGTCTCTTAGTGGCAGGTCACCTAAGCTCCCTGTCCCTGAACTGAAATTTGTCTAAGTGGTAGTAAAAATTCATGTTTATCTTGTGGGCAACACTTCAACAATCTGAGAAATAAATTAATTAGGATATTATTCTTCCCTGCAGCATCTGCATCCAGCGTTGCTCTATATACCTGCAAAAAGCCATTATCTGATGGCCAGGCCTGTCCTGCGCATTGCTGAGGTTTGTTCTCATTTCTTTGTTTTTGCAGCTGGATTCCATACTACCCGCAGTGTTTATCCTCCACATAATTCCTGTTGTGGCACCTTTAAGGATGCTCCAGCTCAGTCTGGGTGGAGAACATGCAGAAGTCTTTACACTGGCAGGACCACAGTTACAGTCAGGAAGTGTTGTCTTTGCTTCTGTTCTCGAATTGGTACCGGAGCACAGGTCTGGGTCAGGGTATTCTGTTTGTAAGCATATTACAGTGGATCTGTTTTGTCCCTGACTTTAACCTTTACTTAATAAAAATGTGTTCTAGCCACAGGCTACGAGTTCTCATGACTAGTAAAGGTACAGACCTTTGCAATGCAATAAAACAGGGAGGAAATATTGTGATAGATTGCACAGCTTCTGCTCTCCCCCTCCCATCTTCTTGCACCCTGAAGTGAAGCCTTTATTTTAAGAAATAAACACTATGGAACTTAAATCAGTTTTTCTTTAAACATTATGGAACTTAAATCAGTTTTTCTTTAATCAAGGCCACTTTTTAAGTATTCTTAAATAAAATACTACTTAAACCGGGTAATTTTACATGAAGTGGGAGAGAGAGAGAGCAAGAACCTACAGTATATCAGACTGAATTAGTTTTTCATGCTATGAGATGTAAACAAATCTATTTAATTAGAGCACCTTGTTCTTTTTCCATCCAGAGTCATTTTTTATGAAGGCAGAGAGGAAAAAAAAAGCTTTTGGCAACAAATTTCTACAATATTACAAAAAAGACCTAATCTGTGTGTTTCCCTCATTAAAGTGTATTTTTTTTCTCATTCTTATCATTGTTTGAACTGGGATCTCAAAGTCAAGCCCCCCATCACAAAGATGATGCCAGGGCCAACTACACACATTTCTAGAGATTAGCTTTGATTTGAAACCCTTCTTTTCTACTTCGTCAGTGGAGACAACAGATGAACAGTCAGGCAGGGGGAAGCCGGTACCTGAAGTAACTTGCTTAGATCATGCATACCAAGACCAGAATTCTGTCCCTGGGTTCTCTTGCCTACACGAAGACCATGAGATTCCCATGCTTGCTCATCTCTGGTGATGTCTAGCAAAGTTTCACCATTATCCAATCTGTGTAACCCAGAGACATTAATGAATTTCACCTCTTTGCTGCTGTTTTCTCTCCATTATAAAGTTAAATGAAATCTGGAGCAGCAACAGGAGGAAAAAGTGAAGCTGTGTGCTCAAGGGCTCTATTCAACCCCATAAACTCTAAGATCACCTTTTTCTTTCCTCTCTAGTAGCCGTGCAAGGAGCCCACTTGGCTATACAGGCTCATTAGTCACAACAGAAAGGCAGCACAAGGTCCCACAGTGACAAGCTGCCACCTAAATCTAGGTAATGTGCTGTGCTAAAATGCTGTACTCTGACTTGTAGCAAGATCTCAGTTCCTTGCTAAGGTGATGTTTCCATTTCTTTCTGAATTCTAGGCATGGATTTACCACCTTGTGGCCCATCCCTCCCTCGATTTGCATTTTAAAATATGTCATGTCCACAGATATCCAAATCCTCAAATGGGCCGTAGAGGCACACAAATGGGGACATTATCCATAACACCAGACCTGTAGATCCAGTCACCACATGGAGACTCTCAAGCCAGCATTCAGGTAGGTTGAGCTATTAAACACCAGTGTGGGTGTCTTTCCTCTCCTCTGTAGATAGTAACCAGTTCTGTCCTACCAAACTACCATTAAGAGAAAGATTCCTTAACTATATTGTGGTGGAAAGGTCTTGTGATGGGATCTGGACAAAGAAAGATTCACTTCCTGAACAATAGGAGCTCCAAAACAGTTTTTATCTGGGAGTGACCCTGAGCTGCATGAATGGCAGCCGTACGCATGAACTTGGGTTATTCCTGAGACCTACTCCTGTTTCCTACGACAATCCAGCTGCCCAGTAAAGGCCCCAGGTGCTGCACACTGTGGCTCTGATTAGTGTTGGGCATCATTAACATTTTTCACATGGGCAGATGGTAAGTGGCATCTCACCTTGGTAAAGTGCAACCAGACCAGACCAGTGAAATGATTGTTTTCACTGGAACTGTCCAGGGCTACAGGAATTGTCTTGTCATTTTAATCAGATCCCTCAGGTCCTTCTTGTGCCCTGTATTTTCATACAAAGCATGCAATTTTTCCTAGTCCTCCCTTCTCACATGAAGACCATGCAAACTTACTGACTACCGGGAGAGCCCAAAGAAAAGAAGTGTTCTGATCAAGTGTCCGTGTGGGGATGCACAATGCAGTCGAGGAAGTACGTCTTCATCCCATAATGCAGTCCTGATTTTTTCTTAGTACACTAGACAGTCATGCTACAGCCCAATTCCAGAAGTCTGTGGAAGCAGATTAAATAGAAGTTTAGTAATCAGGAGATTTGAATATTGTTCCTCTCTTGGCCAGAGACCTGCCGTACCTCCTAGAACAAATCTCTTCACTGCATTTCTTTTTTCTCCTCCCACCTTTCCTTTGTCCTGCCCATTTATACGACCAGCTCTTCAAGGCAGTCTGTTTTGTTCCATACTGATCACCATCGGACCCCAGTCTCATCTGAGCTGTCTAGACACAATCGTTGCCGAAATAATAATAATCACACTGAAAGCAAAATGCCAATATTTTTGTACTGATGTGATGCCTGCTTTGTATTCCTCTGGCTTTGTCCCCTACATTAGTGATGCTTAGAGGCAAAACAAAAAGCTGATCATCTTACCACCATTAAATGTTATTAATGACTTTTAAACAATTGTCAGTGAACTTAAGTGCTTGTGTAAGTGAGGGATTAATAAATATCTCAGATGCTGGCACACCACTTATGGGCAAACTGTCAGTGACGCCTGGCCTCAAAAGTCTCCATCTGGAGAAGCAGCCAAGCAGCACACAATGACACTCTTGTCTGAGCCATGCGCCTTGTTCTCGCCCAGGACCCACAGCTCACTTTGTCAGTCCTCCAGTCTACTCTCTGTAATGCAGCTTTCTCTCCTCCCCCATTCCTACCCCACTGATGTTTTTCCCCTGGTTGTCTCATATGCCTCCCAAAATATGCTGTCCACATCCTGCCTAACGCCTGCCCTTTTTTCCCTGTCTCCTCCATCAGGCACGTTTTCCAGGGAACACAACCACAGCACTGCTCTTGTGCAGCAAGGATGGAAGGGATGTACAGGATCAGGATGATATTGTCAAATAGCACATTATGTCCAACTGCAGCCCTGGTAGAAATAGAAACCAGTGTGAGCTTATGGTGAAATCTGGTGCCTGAACAGCACACTCTATTATTATTTAAATGACCCAGCTTAATAAGACAATGATATCAGTAGAAAAGCGAAGTCCCTATATTGGGTTCTTCCTGTTTGTGTGCCCTTTCCAAGCTCTGGAAAGATAAATAAGTGTTGTTACATCCATTTCACAGGTCTCTCTTTATGAAACTTTGGTGTAAAAAGGTTGAGTTATTTTGTCCAGGTTTATAATGATCATGCTTCTCATGCAGATGATTTTCAAAACAAATCCCGAGTGCCTTCCAGAGTCTTATTACTTTCCTTATGGTTTTATTTCTGAGTATTTGCCTCAGAAAAAAAATGCATTTGCTTTTCTCCCTGATATCTCCAATCCTTGCCCCACACTGCCCCTTCTGCTTGGACCACATTTCCTGAGATCTTTTTATTGTCCCTCAACTATCTACCCATACAAACAATGAACTCATTTCTGCGTGACCCCCAAGGAAGAAAATTTCCTTTCTTATAAGCACAACAAGAAATAAAACCCAAATCTGAGCAAAAACAATGGCCCTTTCCTACTGTGATGTACAAAATACTTTCCTGAGGCTGGTATCCACTCCCTCCATTCAAGAGAAGCTCATTTGCAGGCACTCATCTATTCATGGCGGATGGGCAGTGAGCAGAGCCAGGGCTGCCTGTCACCAAGATGAATAGACAGATGGCAGGGACAAAAATGGTCACATTTGGTCTGAGCCAGGGATGCCATTTTTAAGGTCAGGCCTTCATCTTGTAGTGGCCAGGAGGAGGCCTGTGATGATGATGGTGATGATGCATTTGGAATGATACTGCTATTTTCTCAGGCTTTTGCACAGGAGGTACCAATTTTAGCAAACACAGGAGGAAAGCAATTGAGTTAGCCCTGCAGCAGCATCTGAGGATCTTCTTGTCTGCATGGATGACTCTCTTTTTATCCACTGCACATCAGAGTTTAGATACTGAAACAAAAGCTGTTTTCTTTCCTGCAGAAACAAAGAGTATTTCTTAGACGTTGCTGAATTTCTTTCCATCTCTTGTTGGAAAGAAGAACTACCCCTAAATTTAGTAGAGATTTACCTGTGAATTTGAGCCCTGCAGTAATCAGAATGGTTGGATTCTTCCCTGGTGCTTATCCCAGTGTCACAGAGCTTTTCATGGACGTGGATATATTTGGAAGTTTGGCAAGCACCACTAATCTCAGATGACTGGACTTAGTTTTCCCTGGTTAAACTGCACACCACAAAAATGGCCTCCTCCTTCTTCTTCCCCATTTGTAGCCCTATGCGGACTGATGCTAGACCATTAACACGTTCTTCAGGTGGTGAAAGTTGATGCAGATTCTTAAAACACAAACATGATGTGTCAGTTTACCTTGAATCAAGACTCTGAGTATAAACAAGTTCTAAATATCTCCAGCAAGTACAAAGACCAGAACATAAACACATTTCACTTTATCAACAACCCTAGAACAGGGCATTGGTGTTCAATGCATTTTCCTCATTAACTGGAGACTAAAACTTGACTCGAATCAGAAAAAAATATTTATTTACAAGTTGGAAATACACTTTAAATAAGAAATTAAAAGCAGATAGCTGTACAGTCTTATAAGAGTAAGTGAAGAGGAAGGCTAATAAAAAATAGAGAAAAAAACATTTTTCTCACAGCTGTGTTTCACATATGACCTCTTCAGTATGTGATTAAAAAATACAAACAAACAAAAACCTCCTTCTTTCTGGTATATGTAATATACTCATAAATAAAGAGTAATTTAAATTAGTGCTATGTTAGCCCATTGCAAAATGCAGTTCTCTCTGCGTGTGGTTTTGAATATCCGAAGTCAAGCTAGCAATGCGATGTCAGGAAAAAGGTCCTTTTCCAGAATGGGAAGTAAATCAAGTTGTTGTGGTTCTGATGTGATCGTGGTGCTATGACAGCATAGAATTTGCGACTCGAAAGAACCAAAAGGTTGTGTGGCCTCTTATACTTTATAACACAGGGTGAAGAAGGGAAAATAAAACATGCTGCCTCTACCTCCTTGTCTGCATATCCATCCTAATGACTTGTTTAACTGGACAGGTGCCTACAGTCTGTCATGAGCAAAGGAGGAACCAGGAACACTAGCCTGCCCAGATAATATTTAACCTCTTACTGATCCAGGGCTCATTTTTGGAGTTCATGGAAAGCAGAATAAAAGGAAGAACACACTTATTGTGCCTTACAGATGATCTGGGATTAATTTCCTCACTCTTCTGCAGACACAAAGTGTAAACAGGAGAGTGGAGCAGGGAAATCCAGTTTCTTTCTTTTAGCACAAGTCTATTCCCTTTGATTGTAAGCTCCTTCTCACAAGAACCCCCTTCACCTGTGCCATACCGTGTTTTAGCCCAATAGGCAGATACTGATGAAAACCCAGAGTGACAGGGATGAGGGGCATTCGCTCCCTGCTTAACTATTTACTTCCCAAATCATTAGATGTTGCCTTTCCTTCCCTTCACCCTTCCTCTCCAGTGAATGGCTTCTCTCAGTGATTACCATTACCGTTCTTCCTGTTTTGGGGCTGTGCAAGGGTGTCACGACAACTTCTCCAACGCAGGGTGAGACCCTCTGGCTGTGTGTTGCCATGACATTGGGAGGAACAATTCAAGGACACCATTGCCTCAGCTCTGGTTTCTAAGGAAAAGATGGTGTCACCAGCGAGGTCAGCCTCCCCTGATTCCTGGTGTCCCCATGTGCATCTTGGCTACCACCTCCTGGTGAGAAAATGTTTTTAGATGGAGCATAAACCGCTTCCTGGGGAAAGCATTATTGTCTCATTGGACAGAGTCCAGTACCGGAGGAGGCTGCAGTTTATCAGCTCTGTCCTCACCACTCCACTCAAAGTGTCTGTGCCGTCAGGGGGATTGATGGAGTTGGGAAAGCCCCCAAAACCATAAACTTGACATTAAAGAGAGGCTGTGAAGCTCTTGAAACCAAGAGTGCCTTTTACGGAGACATGCAGAGAAAACTGCTTTGTGTCTCTAGTGGATGACTTTTATTGTGAAGCTGCTCAAAGCCATTACTGAAGAAAGGCACAAATTTGCTGGAGCTTGGAGGGGGGAGGAAAGGGGAAAGAACCAACAACAATAAAAATAAGACACATGCTGCTCCCTCTTCTCTTCAGATGCTTTTGGAGAATGTCCTGAGGACTGGAGGCAGCTGCAAAGACGTTATGAGTGGGGGGAGAGTGCACAGGACCCACCTGTAAATTAACCCAGATTGAACACTGCAATGGATGATACTCCTGGGGTAGGACTACACATCCCATCCCAATAAATTCACCTAGCTATCTCTTCCAAGAGTCCATATATTACAAAACAGTTTATTCTGTGAGGCTTAGGGCAGGCAGCAAGGAGTGAGGATAGCTGGGATCTCACGGCAGCTCAGCTAGTTAGCTGCAGCATGGACTCCTTTCCAGCTTCTGAAATTATAAGCAGAGCAAAGCAGGAACCAGCTCTTGCTGCAGAGATGACTGGAGTAGCGTAGAACGAGTTGTACTGGCAGTCTAAGTTGTTGCTTGGTGAGCTTGGCACTGCTTTGGCTGGCTTGTTAACCACGTAAGACCTTGCAGCCTTCTCAGGTGTATCTACATGGGACGGCTGCAACTACAGCAGGTGGATCTTGTGGCTTTGTACAGCACCCTGCACCGTGGGCAGCCTCACACGGAAACACTCGCTGTCAATAACGCTGCGGTACAGCGGTGTAGGTGGGTAAGGGGGACTGAAGGATTTCCTTCTTTTTTTACCCACTGCATAAATAGAATCAAGGAAAATTTAATGTAATATAAATAAAAACAAATGGCTCAGTCAACTCATCTTTAATGCTTTGCAGCGTGACATCTATTTTGTCTAATGGAATACGACTTTCATACACCAACTGGAAATTTAACCTTGGCCAAAAGTTATGATGTACATTACAATACACTTTTATTATGTTACACTGTATTGTTGTTGTTTTTTTAATCTATTGCTAAGCCCCTAACAGTATGTCTGTGTCGATGAAACCCATCTGTCAAAAACACAGTAGGGACATTATTATGTAAATGTAGCTGGGTCTTCCTTTTGTGGAATTGGGGGCGGGAATTTAATATACTGTCCTAATATTCCAGCCAGAGGGAAAAAATGTTTATGAAAAATCTTGGTTTTTTAAATAAGAAAAGGTCTAGCTGAATTTGGCTTTTAAAAAGTCAGATCTTTCTCCTCACCCTTCCCAGTAAGATCTTTTAAAGCTAATGATACAGTTTCTAATAAAAAATAAAATAAAATACATGAGAGACTTTTTTAAGTGCACCAGGAGACAGATAGGTCATTAATATCAGCACTGCTATCTTTTCTGTATTGCACTCGTATTTCAATAACCTACATTTTGGGGTAATTCTTTTTTTTAACAGGTGCCATTTTGGACTATTTCTTTATTAAGGTTTGTTATAAAATATGCACAAAGGTATGTAGATTTTTGGGAGAGGCGTGGGTGAGGAGATTATTTATTACAGTTCTTAAACATCAGCCAAAATCTATCCATCTAAATTGTCTTGCCTTAGACGCGTTCTGCCATTATTTGTAAAATGAAGCCATTTGTCCTTGTGCAGGAAAGGGTCTAAAACTGAAATAGCCACTGTGAAATGAAGTATCTACGTAGCCCTCCCCTGGGCAAGCTCCCAACCTGGGGAACAGGCACCAGGAGGTTTGTCCCAATGTGATGCATGAGATGAAGTGTGTGTAGCTCTCTAAATCCAGATTACCAGCTGATTTCCTCCCCTAAATTCCAAGGCACCATCTGGTGAAATCACGAAGGCCTCCATGATCAGGTTCTCTGAGATGGGAAAGTGTTGTCATCTCCATCTCTGCAGATGGGGTGCTGAGGAACAGAACAGCTGAGGTTGTGTTTGCACAAAAAAACTAAGGTATATTCACAGCATAAGGAAAGGCACACACATGCTGGCTACATTTCCTTAGCACAGGTAATGACAACAAGAAGCATATGACAGCGGAAGGTTTAGCATGGAAAACAAGTATTTATGCCCTCCTCACAGTCTGGATCAGCCTTTGGATCCTGAGTCTCTCCTCCTGTTTCAGTGAGGTTTAGTGAAAGCTCCTTCTGTTTGGGAATCCTTTCTAATTCCTTTGCAAGGGAAACCATGCAAACCTACCAAAGCACACGGATATCATTGTGGGCCAGTACATTTCTAAGTAACAGCTAGCTCCAATAATGGGTCTGAGCATGTCATGTAGGACTTACAAGGAATTTAGGTGTCTAATTCCAAAACTGCAACCAAAAATGCATTACTCCATAGCTTTTCTTGTGCAAGCTGTTTCCTTGTTTGATAAGAAAGTTTTTAAAGCATGTGAAGAAAACCCTTTTGTTTGGTGCATTAACATAGGTAGTGGAAAAGACCATGTTTTCTTCATCCAGAGTGGACTCAAGCCCTCAGCTACCATCCAAGACAAAAGCACTCTTAATCCCCAGGCAAATTTGGTGGAGGAAACATCCATCCCTGGTCCCAGGTGGGTCACTGCACAAAAAGGAGTATAACAAACACAGGTGATGTTTGTACCTATTGCCATTTTTTGCAGAAAAAGAAAAATATTTAACTTTGGAAACTCTTCTCTCAGTCCTGGAGATCTTGGAGGTCTTGGAAGTATCCAGTTTGCTAATATAAAGGGTCACTGGATGCCTATATGTGTTCCTAGACTTGGCCTAAAATGTCTATGTCCTGGGGATACTAAATAGCTGAGTGTTTCACATCTAAGTCACGTTCAATAGACACCCTCAAAGCATTTGACAAATTCTCATGCTAGAGAAAGGTGTCTTTTACCCAGACGTTAAGAAAAGAAAGTGTTCACACAGGAATATGGTGACTAACTTTTCAGTCCTCAGTCTTTTTGAAGTGATTTGAAGCTATTTCTTTTCCTTCCCTGAAGCCTGCACTAGCACAGGGAAATTGGAGATAGATGAGATGCCTGGGGTCCATGGTGGAAATATTCTATACCCTAGGGACTGAGAAAATCATTGAGAAAAATGGAAATCCCACTTTGTAGTCCGTGTCCCCGTTTATTAAGTTAGCGTGTGTGCAGGGATTTTATATCAGTATTTGCATATTATAGTACACAGAAATGGCAAAATCATTATATTTGGCTGGCTATGCTCAGGTCTCAGGTCTTGAGTGGAAGTTCTGCCTTTCTCTCATTTAAAATGTGTTATGGTGAAACAGCCTTCAGGTGAGTGACATCTTATGCTTCGTTTTGCCCATGTTGACAGTGCTTGCTAGCCTGACTATATCTGACAGTGAACATCAAGGTTCTGGATTAGACTGATAAGATCATATGATCATAAAATGGTTTGGGTTGTAAGGAACCTTTAAGTCCAACAAGATACCAGCAAGCTTTGAAATAGGTTTTCAAAGCATTATCAGCCAGTCCTCTCTGGTAGGTGTTTTTGCTGCATGCCATACTCCCCGCCAAGGGAAGGTGGAGCATAGGGCTGGATTAAGATAAACGTAATGACTGGGCTTAACTGGGCATCATACAGTGGAGACAAACACAGTGAGTTTTCCTCATCCATAGCTAAGTCTCTCTGCACTTGGCCAGTAACATGCTCGACTTGGTCTGTACATCAGCAGAGCTAAATTTCATTCTCATTGAGCAGACCTACAGCATCCTCCAGCTTCTATTGCTTCCAGCTCCCTGCTGAAGAAGGTGGATTGTGTATGTGTCCCACCTCAGAAGGTTCAGCTCAGAGGGGAGCTGTCTCAAGAGAAGGGAAGTTAACTGGTGTTCTTCCTTGTGCATGCTTTTCTCTCCTGCTTTCCACGTTCACATGCTTCTGCAGATATTTCTTAATTTAAAGTTTAATCAAAATTTCTTTTAACATCTAAGCCCCTATGTGACATTAATATCTCTAAAGACTAAAATCCAGATCTACAGATATCTCCAAGTCTAAAAATACTTACCCATTGTTAGTCTAAAAAGTTAAGTAACTATTAGTTCTCCTTCAGGGCCAGCTATTAAACCAGTAGACATGCATAGTGTGGAGGATGTGAAACACTGTCACATGCCACTCATGGCCATGGCACAGGGCAGAGAAGATAAAAGATATTATTTAGTACTGGAAAGACTCTGAACACTGGCTTGTGAATCTTTTAAAACTCCCCACGAGCCAGCTGGGACCCATCTGGAAGATGACAGTGAAAGAAGTGGAAGAGGTGGCAGGATCCCTTTGCTACTACTGAAGCTGGTAAGAAAAATAGATACATGGGGGTTTGTGGTTTTGCCTTGCTAGGGTTTTTTCTGCAAAAGTTTTACAACTTCTTAAAAATAAAGATTTGAAGTATTTTGATTCAGAATGTCCCCTGGGTGTTTCATGGGAGTCACAGGTTTCACAGGTTTCAAGAGATGCTTCTCGTGTTCATTCACCTCCACTGGCTGAATTGTCTGGTTGAACTACATTTTCCATTGCACCTTAGAACTTCTACATGCTAAGCGAGGAGATGCTAAGTTAAAAGACTCTCTGAACACAACTAACCATCTCAGACGCAGTCCAAGAGAAAGATTTGTGAATTAAGATATTTATGTTTGTGGATATAATAGCTGGCAGAGAAGGGAGTTATGCTGGAGAATTAATCTTGGTGAATGAAAATCTAATATATTGTTTGGAAAGAAGACTGCTTTTATAAGATATTATATTATGGTACTCCATTTACTATGTTGTTGTTGTTGTTGTTGTTGTTGTTGTAGTAATAGTAGTCATAGTAGTAGTAGAAGTACAAGCAGAAGCAGCAGCAGCAGCAGCAGCAGCAGCAGTGGTAGTAGTATCTTCATTTTTTAACCAATGCCAGAAAGTATCTTTACGGCTACTCCTGAACTTCAGATGGGAAATAAAATCTAAACCCTTGCTTATGGAAACCATTAGAGATCCATGGGTGAAAAAAATTACCCTGGTGCCCAGCTGAACTTTTCAATGAGTTGTTTCTCCAGCCAAGTGCCTTTCGCACACCCACCTAAGTGCATCCCATCCACAGGTCGTAGAGCGGTGCTGTCCTGTGGCACCCAGTGACACTTCCCCGGCGGTGATGGGCGCGGGGGGAAGAGAGAGAGGTTTCAGCATAGGGTGTGTGAGGCTACCTGGGCAGCAAAGCGCGCCTTCCGTGTTTAGAAGTGGGCGAGGAAGGATGGTGCTGCCTTAGTCTGGGGAGAGGGGACAGCTGCTCTGGGATGGCAGCAGGGAGGCGGCAGATTGAGAGGTGGGTCGGTCCGTGGGGGAAGGAGAGCCCAAGGGAGCTGCAGCAGCCCGCTGCCGCTGAGCACCCCAGCAGCCCCCTCTCAGAGCAGATCCTGATGACAGCACCCGCACGGCTTTTTAAGCGCTTCTGAGGCACGTAGGCCTGAGGAGGAGGTACAGGGACAGCGCTAGAAGCAGAGATCAGCTTTCATAAGGTCAGCTGTGCTCTGTGATTGGCAGGGCAGCAGCTTCTGATCAATACCTGCAAGGGGTTATTGATTCAGCCACCAATCTGAACTCTTAATTACTGATATTAAATGTCAGAAACTTTCAGAGTTTAAGTCATATGACTGTAATCTCTCATTCCAGAAGCTCCGCAGTGGCAAGTTCTCATCAAACTTCATATGACGAGGGTCTGTTCTCGGCTCGGCTGCCGTACACCAGGAGTGATGTGGCTGGCTTTGGTCTATCTGCTCTGCATTTGCTTTGGGGAAGGGAGATTGCACTCTGGCTTGTTGCATCTTTCGCCTGCATGTCACTCAAAAGTAAAGAAGAATAAAAAAGAAGAGCCCCTTTCTCCCATTAACAGAAGTTGGATTTCTCCTTGATAGGTCCAATACAAATACATCTGCATATAAAGAGAGGCACCCAGCGTGTGGACATTTCAACAAATATTACTCTTATGTATGTATTATGAACATTTGTGCAGGAAAGGAAAATAAGTCACTGTCATACTTTATATGGACAGACAGGTACATGTGTGTTTGCGTGAATTAAATGCACAAGTGCTCTGCAGGCACTGCTATAGTCTTGAATAACAACGTAACTAAGTTGTGTTTCTGATGCTTAGTAAAGGTTTGAATCTCTTTCCTGATCATATAATTTCTTGCCCTCTAGGTCCAATACTCTGGGAAACGTTGAAAATTCATGCCCATTTTCTGTTCTCCATGTCACAGTTTTACGCATCTGTACCATGACTGCCTATTAGAAGGCAGAAAAACAAATGTTTTTTTCACAGCTGTTACCATTTCTAGTTGCCTTGTCTTTCCCTTTTCTATTTACTACACCTTTTCATAGCCTGGAGTGGAGAGGATACAGAAACATATGCAGGATTCAGAACATAGGTGCACTCTGTATTATTAGTGGCATAATGATGTTTTCTTTTTTATTTACAGTCTTTAGCTCTGCTAAGCAATATGCTGATGTTCTGGTGGTACTTTCTGCTGTGCTTCCCAGATGACTTTCCTGGGAGATGGCAGCCTGACACAGTGTCTGTATAGTTAGGGGTTTTCTCACACAGAATCACAGAATCACA
>NW_010544502.1:0-315 GCF_000687285.1 Phaethon lepturus
CCACTTCCCTGGGGAGTCTGCTCCAGTGACCAACCACCCTCTCAGTGAAGTGCCTTTTCCTAATGTCCAACCTGAACTTTCTCTGATGCAGCTTCATTCCATTTTCTGGTGTCCTATCACTGGTCACCAGAGAGAGGAGATCAGCACCTCCCTCTCTGCTGCCTGCCTTGGGGAAGTTGTAGACTGTGAGGAGGTCACCCCTCAGCCTTCTCTTCTCCAAGCTGAACAAACCAGTGACCTCAGCTGCTCCTTGTAAGTCTTGTCCTCGAGGCCTTTCACCATCTTCATCGTCTTCCTCTGGACACACCAATAGTT
>NW_010544503.1:0-251 GCF_000687285.1 Phaethon lepturus
ATTTTTTCTCTGCGAACAGCCCAAAATTGCCCATATCCCCCCTCCCCAGCAGCCGTGTGCCCACATCGCTGCCGCCGCTGCGCTCACCTGCCGCCGGCCTTGTGCTCGGTGAGTGTTTGACAGGGGCTGCGCGGTTACTCGCTTTTTAATACATTAATTACAGCTGATTACCGCTGCCACCCCCACCTCCCCGGAGCCACGACCTGCTCACACACCACCGGGACAACGCTCCTTCCCTCATCACACTGCCT
>NW_010544503.1:332-597 GCF_000687285.1 Phaethon lepturus
TAAATGGCAATTAAAAGGAGATGCTGTTTCTGCTACCGCGGTAAATAGCAACCCTGTGTCACGGGAAATGGATCCAAGTCCCTTTTATTGATGGATGTGGAGGTTGGAGGGGGTTTTGCTTTGCAGGAGGGGGACGCTGGAGGCGGGACGGTTGCTGGAAGGTTCATCTCTGTGCCCTTTTGCCCCCCAAAAATGCCCCAGTCGAAGCATCCCCAAGCTCTGAGCTGAGACCTGAGGCCACGGTTGCCTCAGTCGGGCCGAGGGT
>NW_010544504.1:0-6682 GCF_000687285.1 Phaethon lepturus
CTCTACCCTGGCTGAAACCAGGACAGTCACTAATTGATGAGCTATCAAGAAACTGCAGGCACAGCAGGACTTTACAGCTGGTACAGATGTAACCCCGAGGGTCTCAGCATCAGCAGCTGGAGGGGCCTCGGGTCGCTGGATCTGGGGAGGGTCCCACAGACTGCGTCCCAAACACCAGCTATTGAGGGGGACTGGTGTGAGCAAGGGGCTCCACGCCAGCAGCTGGAGCAGGACTGTGGGTCACAGCCCCTGTGCCTGGTGGCGGCTTGTGGTGGCGGAGGGTGTCTTCCCCAGTCCTGGGGTGTGTGTGTTCACCAGCAAACTTCAGGCTGCATTAGGGGATCCACAGAGGGGGGTCAGAAGGTGGGAATCTGGGCAGGGGTGCCAGGTGGACCGGGGAGGCTGTGCTGGTGCTTGGGGGATCTGTGCGTGCACTTGTGACACTAGAGAGTGTGGTGTGTGTGTGCCTGCACTGGTGACTTCCTGCCTCTGCCAGCTCCAGAGGAGAAGGGGACGTGGCCGCCTGTGCTCGTGTGTGATGCAGGTCCTGTCTGTGGGGGCTAGTGGTGGCAGTGGTCTGTGGTAGTCTGTCTGACCAGCCATGTCAGTGTCCTCTGTGTGTGTCTCCAGGATACGCATGCAGCTTTGCTACTGGTTGAACTTGCGAATGAGAAGGCAGCACACGTGTCCCTCAGCCTATGCAGAGAGCCTAGGTGGGCTCCGGCAGCTGGGCAGGGTACTGGGTGCTACTGGTCTGTACTGGGTGCTACTGGTCTGTACTGGGTGCTACTGGGCTCCAGAGGCCAGACTGGAGGTAGTGGCTGCAGGTTACTCTGCAAACAGGGGTTGCAAGCAGATGGTCAGTGGCTGGTGGGGCAGTTGGCAGGACAGTGCGGGGACACTGCCAGGGCTGGTGCTGGTGGCGGTGCTGTCTGTTTGCACAGCAGTTCTGGCTCTGTCCCCACTTGTGCTGGGAGCTGCTCCTGGTGCATCTGGTCCACTGCAGAGTGTAGCTGGCAAGGACGTAGCAGGAATCATAGCTGTTGTCATGAGAGTGCTCAGTGTCTCTGCTGAGGGTTTCTTGAAGACCCAGCAGCAATGTTCTCAACGCATTGCAGGACACGTGCTCTTGCATGGACTGGTGCTAATCCCCTTGGCACAATGGAGGCCTCAGCCTCTAGAGCTGAGCTCCAGAGGGTGGATGCTGCCATCAAGGTCTGGGACTGCTGAGAGTACCTGGGGCATCTGAGCAGGCTGTGCACCATCAGAAAAAATGAGGAGGAGATTTACAGGGGCTTCACAGAGACCTGGGGCCAGGATCTGGGATGCTGCAGAGAGACTGACAAGATTTGTCCAGCCCTCAGACTATTAGCTCTTGGTTCCCTTTCATGTGGGCAGCAGTGATACTGCCAGGAGTGACCTGGAGGGTGTCAACAGTGGCTACAGAGCTTTGGGAGCAAGGACTTTGAAGTTCAGCAAAGGGAAATGCAAAAAGTAACCTCATGCAGTTGAACAAAGGGAAATCCCAAGTCCTCCCCCTGGCACCAGTGCAGGGGAGGGTGGCCTGCTGGAAGGCAGTTTTGCAGAAGAATTCTTGGCCATCCTGGTGGACGAGAAGCTAAACATAAGCTAGCAATGTGCTCCTGCAGCACCTGGGCTGCCTTAGGCAAAGTATAACCAGCAGGTCAAGGGAGGTGATCCTTGCTCTCTACTCAGCACTGGTGAGACCACACGTGGAGGGTCCAGTTCTGGGCTCCCCAGTACAACAGCCATGGATATACTGGAGACAGTCCAGCAAACGGTCACAAAGATGACGACAGGACTGGAGCTTCTAAGCAACCTGATCTAGTTGAAGATGTCCCATCTCATTGCAGGGGGGTGGATTAGATGACCTTAAAAGGTCCCTTTCAACACAAAGATTCTATGATTCTGTGATTCTCTCCTCTGAGGAAAGGCTGAGAAAGCTGGGACGGTTCATCCTGG
Source organism: Phaethon lepturus (assembly GCF_000687285.1). Taxonomy (NCBI): domain Eukaryota; kingdom Metazoa; phylum Chordata; class Aves; order Phaethontiformes; family Phaethontidae; genus Phaethon; species Phaethon lepturus. Next base: position 1,984 of record NW_010544504.1, read on the forward strand.
AGAAGAGAAGGCTCAGGGGGATCTCATCAATGTATATAAGTACCTGAAGGAAGGGAGTAAAGAAGATGGAGCCAGGCTCTTTTCAGTGGTGCCCAGTGACAGGACAAGAGGCAAGACAGGACAGGAGATTCCCTCTGTACATCAGGAAACCCTTTTTTACTGTGAAGGTGGTCAAACATTGTCACAGGTTGCTCAAAGAGCTTGCAGTGTCTCTATCCTTGGAAATACTCAAAAGCCAACTGGACATGGTACTGAGCAGCCTCAGGACCTCAGGCTGCTTGTGGCTGACCCTGTTTTAAGCAGAGGGAGCAGATCTCCAGAGGTCCTTTCCCTCCCCTTGGAGGTGATCAACACTGACTAAACACAGCCCTGAGCAATCTAATCTGATCAGACCTGCTCTGAGTTGGAACAGAACAGTCTCTGAAGGTCCCTTCCCACCTAAATTATTCTATGAACCTAATTTTCTGTTGGTTTTTAAAGAGAGTAGAATGGACTGTATGGCTCCAGCAGCTCCAGCCTCTACACTCACCTGCTCATCACCAAGGCCCATGCCTTCCAGCCCAAGCATGGCAGCACTCTTGTTGCTCCAGGACATGCCACAGCCTTGTCTGGCCATCTTCTCCTCCACCTGGGGACCAGTATGGCCCCGCTCACCATGCTGAACCAGTGCCTTGCAAAAGACACTCCATCCAGGAACATGCCCAGGCAGTAATTAACACTTATTGTGGATAATTAGACACCAAAGCTGCAAAGATGATCATCACACCCACCTTCCTGCCACATCCCACTTCAGGATGGAGGGCCCCAAAATGTTTTATTTGGGACCATGATAGAAGTTGGGTGGCCTTTCTTGGGAGGCCAGCTCCCACTGGCCTTTTTTCAGCTGCCTGTTCAAAGCCTCCCCCTCCCTTTTTTTCCATTTACTCTTCCTGGAAACTTGACTTCCTCTTTCACGATGGCAAACAGGAATAGCCAGGTCACCAGGCAGCCACATTACTGGGTGTAACAGCCAACTACGTTGGCAGCAGCACTGTGCCCCCGTGCCTGCCGCCTGCCCCAGGCTGGGAGAGCTGCATCGAGCTGTGGTCTGGCGCACCATGCACCCGGGGCATGGCTGCAGGCATGCAGGAATGGGTGCACCAGCCACTTCGGGCCCTGGCAGTACCTGGAGCTAGCCCCTGGGCTCAAAGGGTGCTGAGCTGTGGCCTCCAGGAGAACAAAGCACCCCTGCCTGCCTCCAGAGCCCGTGTACCTCGCCTCTGTGCCGTGCTGCCTTCCTCCCCACCTTCCTCCCCACCTTCCTTCCTAGTCCAGGCAGTTGTCTCCCCCGAGCTCTCAGCTGCCTTCCCACCCCCGTCTCACTTGTGGTCAGATCTCCAATCCTGCAGCAAGCACCTCCACATACACTGTCAGCATTTCCCATACACTGGTCCATTGGCCACCACCATCAGGCTCCTGGCCCCAGCCCAGGGCTGCAGATTTGCTGCACAGCTTTGTGCCTCCCAGAGCTGTCCTCCTCCTGGCCAGGGCAGATTGAGGGATCTTAGCCTTCAGCTGTCTCCCAAGCCCCTCCGAGCTGCCCTCCAGCCTCATTACAGGGTGACCCATGGTCCCTGCTGGTCTTTCACCTGAAGGCCAGGTGTCACAGCCCCCCACATGCTCCCCAGCCCCTGCACACAGGGGCTGCCTCCATGCCAGGACTTCCCTCACCCTGGACAACCACCTTGCAGGACAAGAGCCATACAAGTCAGCTGGGAGCCATCCGGCCTGGCTGGGTGGGATGAACCATTCCGTGCCAGCATCCCAGCATCCCTCCCCCATTAGGCCACAGCGGCTCCTGCGTGCGACCAGCCTTCCCCACCCAGCTCAGCTGCACACTTGGTGGTGCTGGACCACCCTCACTCAGCACCAACTGACGGCTCCCCGTCCTCTGCAAGGAGGGCTTGTAGCCCTGATCACTTACGTGGAAGCTGCCCATACTGATTCTGTGCCACAGTCTGTGGGGGCTGTGTTCACCCCTCCCCAGAGCTCACAGCTCTTGCACCTTCACTGGCCAAAGCCAACAAGCCATTGAGCAGCCCTGGGGCCGGTGGGTGGTTCTGTAACCTCAATACACCCAGCCCAACAAACAGCCCCAACGCTGCCCAATGGCAGGCTCAAGGACCAGCTGCTGGCAAAGACGAAAGGGGTAAACACAACAACTGAAGACCCCACTGACGGCGTGGATGGGTAGACACCCACCTCCTTCCGTGCCTGCAGCCAAAAGCCGACCTGCTGTGGAAGCCTTCTGCATGAGGACTGCAGTCAGATCGCTCTGTGCCCCGGCTCTCCACAGCACCGCAAGTCCTGTGTCACAGAGAACCTCCTGGATTGCCAAGCAATGCCCAAGAGGGGCATCTGCTTTTGCTCTGTGTGCAGCCTTAGTGGGCGCATTTCAGGGGCGCTTGGCTGAGCACCGCGAACGGCAGCAAGCAGCACAGCGGCTGCAAATCCCCAGAGGCCTGTGTCTGTGTCTGGTCTGGCAGCAGTGGCCATGTGTGTGGTGCCATCTTCCTGAAGGTGCCGGTGGCCGGCCATCCCGCTGTGCAGTGCTGGTGGCGGCAGGCTCAGCAGGAGGGAGCGTGCACGGGCTCAGCCAGCCCAGAGCCAGAGCGGTCGTGTTACGAGGGGCCCATTCACCAAGGGATGATCGCTGGAGCAGGATTTTTCCCTTGCTGCTCTCAGCAGGCTGTTCTTCCAGCCACCACCATCCATCATCTGTGTCTGAGGAGCGGGGGGGAGGACAGATGCTTGATTCTCAGAGAAGGGCAGCAGAGCCACGTTGCCTGCCAGCTGGGAGATGGACCGAAGGGCAGATCCCACCAGCTCCATTCAGCTCCACACATCCCAGCGGTGCCCTGAGGTCAGCTCTACAGACATCCCGGAAGCCGAGGCTCTGCTCTGCACAGGCTGCATGCGGCAAAGGGCCCCATGGCCCCCACCAGAGCAGGAGCTGCACGAGCAGAGCGCTGTACCTGTGCCAGCTCCCAGTGTGCCCTCGGGGCACAACAGGAGTGGGGGGGCCTGGGCCAGTTCGTAAGCATGCACCCTTCCCCTTGCTGTGCCCAGGAGCTGCGGCAGGAAACTCTTCTGCCAGGAAGCTGGGAGGCCAAATGATAAGCCAGTTCCCTGGAAAGGGTGGCAGGAAGGGCAGGAAGCAGTTGGTGCCGTGGTACACCCGTGGCACCGCTCCAGCGCCCCTGGCTTATCTCCTCCCTGCCGCGGGCCAGGTGGCCTGCAGTACCAGCAAAAGTCTCCCCGATCCCTGTTTCCCAGGAGCCACGTGACAGGGTAGAAGATGCTTGAGAGCTTTTCCCACCGAGATCAGAGTTGTGCAATCACATATCTCTAAGCCAGAATAAAAAGGATTTTTGTCTTTTCTGTTTATCCATGGTTACCTGCCTATGCACATCCCCTGGGTGCTGGGCTTGGCTGGTTCATTGTGGGTTTTGAACGAGGACATTTTTGTTATTCTTTCCTTCAAAAGTGCATCGCATTGCTCAGCTCAGCTAAGCGAGAACAGGCAGAGCAGGCATGGCAGCGTGAGGTACCTGCAGTCAAGGTGAAGTTCCCCCTCAGGTCCAACACCACCGGCTCACATGGCTCTGCAGGTCCCGAGTCAGCTCCACGCCTGCCAGGAGCACCCACACGGCGCATGGGCAGCTCCACGCCTCAGGACACCTCTGCCACCGGGAATCCCAGTGCGTGAGCTCCACACCGTGGGTTGCATCAGGCAGAGGGGCACTGGCTGCTGCTGATTTTCTCTGGTTAATATTGTCCCCTGCCGTGTGCAGGGTCTGCCTGTGCATGGATGTCGCAGGAGGGCTGCCCGAGCACAGCTGCTACCCTCTCCACATCAGGCATGAGGCTGCTGCCTGCCGTGTGCGTCACGCTCTGCAGCGACCCCCGGGCCGGTCAGCGCCAGCAGCCAGACGTTCGGGGCTCCGCTGCGTGGCTGCAGGGACCGACGCTCCTGGGACCGGCTGGAAGGGAGTCGTGTCAGCACCCAGGCTCTGGCAGAGGAGGTTTCCCAAATCAAACGCTGAAGGAAAACAACACTCCTCGAACACCCCAGTGCTGAAACATCCTTGAGAAAGCCATCTCCCAGCTCTCTGATGTGGTTCATGGCTGCTTCAGCAAAGGACACCTACACCTTCCGGCAGGTGAGGCCGAGCCACCAGGCTGCAGATACCCGAGCCCAGGTGTCTCCATGCCAGGCTTCCCGGGAAGCTGCAGGACCAGCTGGTGAGTCACCAGGCGCAGCAGAAGACAGGGTCATCCCTTGGGTCTGCATCCTGGCTTTGCTCTCCATAGAGCTGCAGAGAGGGACAGAGAGGTGGAGGCAGCGCATACTTGCGTTTCAGACACTCCCCGAGAACTGCACAGTCACCTGATTTTTCTTTACTTCTTTTTAGTGTAAAGCCTGTCTGCCCTTTCAATACCCAACAGCTCGAGGCCGGATAGGTGCGGCTGGCGGCAGCTGCGCGGCAGCCCCCGCAATGCCGTGCCACTTGTACAGATCTGGTGTGGCACAACTCTCCCCAGACGGTTATACGGTCCCCTCCCTGCCTTCTGCTGAGCGTGGAATGCGCAGTCACTCGGAGACCCACATGCCCACCACGAACAGAGGCACAGAGTGCTGGCAGGTGCCGCAGCAGCC
>NW_010544504.1:6693-11398 GCF_000687285.1 Phaethon lepturus
TGCTCGCGTACCTGCCAACCGCATCCCCTGCGTCTGGCCGAAGGGAAGGGGCAGCAGCCCGTTGTCAAGTCACTAAATAACGAGGCGGAGCCCCTGCCAGAGTTCACAGTGCGGCGCGGACAGAAATGCAGGCTGGATGGCGGGCGTGTGAGGCAGTGCTGATGGCAGTGCTGTGAAGCCCCGGGGGGTCCGTCCTGCTGGTCAAGCTGCCTGGAAAGTGGGAAGCTGGGGCGACTGCAGGTCAGTTAACTGCCCAGGCCTGAAGCCAGGTGAGAAGACAACGTCCCTCCTTGAGACAACCTGAACTCAGTTTCATTTATGTTCGCATGAATTCCCAGCTCCTGGCAGTTCAAGGAAAGCAAAATGTGAAGTCATTGTATTTTGGCTTATAAACCAAAATAGGAAATGCTGCTGCCCCATTCAAAAACCTCTGATCATATTCAAATCACAAGAGGTACAGTGTCAGCTTACAGTGGCACATCAGCTGGCTTCCAGGGAAAGAAGATAAATTGGGTAAACCAATCCGCATTGCTCAGCAAGGAGACTGGTTTCCAAATTACCGGCAGGTATTCCGCCAATGCTCTCACAGACTGCGCAGCTAAAGCAAACACACAGCTTGCAAACCACTAAGCTGGTCTGTGCCATCTGCATGCCAATGGACCTGGAGCAGCAAGGCTGGGGGTGACTGGAGAGGTCTCCTCCCCAAGATGTCTCCAGGACTTGGTGCAGACTGGGAGCAGGCCTAAGGAATGGCTTCCCCAAGGGACAGACAACTAACATACCATCTTCCTTGTTCAGTGTTGGGCCCCTCACTACAAGAAGGACATTGAGGTGCTGGAGTGCGTCCAGAGAAGGGCAACGAAGCTGGTGAGGGGTCTGGAGCACAAGTCTTATGAGGAGCGGCTGAGGGAACTGGGGGTGTTTAGTCTGGAGAAGAGGAGGCTGAGAGGAGACCTTATCGCTCTCTACAACTACCTGAAAGGGGGTTGTGGCGACGAGGGTGTTGGCCTCTTCTCCCAAGTAACTAGTGATAGGACAAGAGGAAATGGCCTCAAGTTGCGCCAGGGGAGGGTTAGATTGGATATTAGGAAAAATTTCTTCACTGAGAGGGTGGTCAGGTATTGGAACAGGCTGCCCAGGGAGGTGGTGGAGTCGCCATCTCTGGAAGTGTTCAAGAAATGTGTGGATGTGGCGCTTCAGGACATGGTCTAGGGGACATGGTGGCGCTGGATTAATGGTTGGACTTGATGATCTTGAAGGTCCTTTCCAACCTAGTGTTTCTGTGATTCTGTGATTCTGTGATTCCTTACATCATTCTTCTGTTTCCAAATTTGCAGGTCATTTACAATTTTGCAGTCAGGACTCCATCGTCAAGAACAACCCCCTTCTTTGCTCATGAGGCCTCGTGGTCAGCAGTACCTGGCTGCAGCTGCTAACACCAAGTGTTGGAGTTGGGCTGGTGCCTTCCAGTGCCAAGAGAATGGGGAATGGGCCCCATGACATCAGTGTCACCAGGTAAGATGCTGGTGATGCTCCCAGGTGGCAGAGAGAGATATGGGAGCCCTCCTTTAAGTCTCAAGTCTAACTATGAGCCCCAGAAGCAGGGGGAAGGTGTGCAGGCAGGTCTGGAGGCAGCACAGTCGCACACAGTCAGGCACCGGCTACACAACACCCCAGCTAGGCTCTGCCTTGCTGGGCAGGGGCAAGCATCCCCGTGCCTTTAACACACCAGTGCACAGCTGCTTTGGGAACGGTGCTGGGAGGATTTCAACCCCAGCCACAGAGACAAAAGACAAGGGCCAGGAGGAGATACATGCCCCGTGCGTCTGACAGCAGGTAGCCAAAGCAGTGAGTAAGTAAGTTAGACAGGACCTAGGTCTGGCACACAGCACACATGCAACCCTGTCCAGGAGGACCAGGGTTTCAGCTCTGCAGCACAGGGATTGGCATTTACAAAGCGGAGAGGCTCAATGCAGTCTCTGCTGTGCTCCCTTTCCCTGGGGAAGGTGTGCAGGCACTGGAGTCAGCCATGAGACACAGGAACGGCCACCGGCCTGGAGATGCGCTTGTGGGCACCCTTCTTCTTCATCGTCCCTTCTCGGGCGCATAGCAGAAGAGCAGGTGAGCCCCAGGACCGTGGAGGGCCGGGTTGTCCTGAGCCAGTGGGTGCAGCCTCCTTGGTGGCTCCAGGAGCCAGCCAGCACAGGAGCTCAGGCACAGGGTTCACCTGCAGTATCATCCTATTCCCCTGGGCAAATACCTCTTGGATACAGTGCTGGACATGGCAGAGCTCAGATTGGTTAATCCATCTCCAAAAAGCCTTTGACAGTGCCCTTGGAGAAGATTGTGAAAGAAATAAGCTGCTTCAGGGTTGAAAAGAAAAAGTTTTGTCACATTTCCATGTGGCACAACTCTGTTTAAGCCAGCTGGTGCCTGTGAGGGAGGTGGGGCTGCTCAGAGCCCTGCAAGAGCAGGAGGAGGTGATGTTCAGGGCTGATTCACTGCAGGTGATGTTTGTGTGCAGCGCAGTTCACCCTGGCTGCCCCGGGCAGCCAAGGGAGAGCAGGTCCATGCGGCTGGTGGTTGCTTTGTGAACACATCCTACGGCAGACATATGCAAGTGGTCAGAGGAGTCATGCTCGGGGCTCCGGCAAGCGTCCTGATGTGCTCTCCACGGCTATAACGGGACCTGGGCTCCAGCTCAGCGGGAGGCATCCACTGCTGGGAGATAAATCACAGCCTCCGTTTTGACAAATGCAAAGTAATGCACCTTCAAGGGAAGCCACCAACTCCCAGCGCTTCCGAGGTGTCTAAACAAGCTGGGCCAGCTCCGGGTAGTGGTCCAGTGTCACTGGTATAGCTCAGAGGAGCGCCCTGCTTGGTCGAGGTCAGTGCTGTGCCATGCCTGAAGAGCGTAGTGGGGCCGACGCAGAGCAGCTCGGCGCTGCCTTGCAGGTGCTCATCTGGCCAGGCCTGCAGGTGGGACCTGTGCTGCACAGAGCAGGACGCTGAGAGAAGAGAGATGGGATCCTCCTGCCTGGCCCAGGCACCCTTTGCACCCCCTCGCCCTCTGCTCCTGCCAAGGGTGCAGCCCCGAACAAAGCTTATGCTGTAGCCCAACTGGAATAGCCAAACCTGCAGTGAAGAGCAATTGGCAGTAAATTTGTGGCATCAGTAACTAGCGAACAAAATGCAGGCTGAAAATAGATGTCAAGCAAGGAGGGGCTTCTGAGGAGGAAGTAAAGACAACAGAAAGAGGTCCTGTTTCCACCTTTGCCCCTGTGAACGGAGGGATCTCCTGCCCAGGTGTGTTCCCCAGAGCCAAACCGACCTCAGTGAGTCAGAGGGAAAATGCCTCTGTGTGCTGATCATCCAGTCTGGCAAGCACCTACACAGGCAGGAATGTGCACCCAAAGCAGGACACCCAGGGAAGGAAGGGCAGGGGCTGGCAGCACCTCCTCTGCACGGGGACACCGAGTCACACGCCCCCACACAGGGCCAGAATCACACCAGCACACGCAGTCGCACACACCACGTATGTGCGACGGCACATGCAGGCTCACGCAGGCATACATATAGTCTCTCCCTTGCGCACACACACATGTGCACACACTCACATGGAGTCACCCACACGTAGAGTCACACAAGAGCACATAGTCACACACACGTGTAGAGGCACAGACACACGTGCGGGTTGATGGGAGCACATATGCAGTCACAAATGCACTCAGCCACAGACACGGTACATACACAGCTATACAAATGATCGCACACCAGAACAATCCAACCAAAACCACCCTTGTCCCAGAAGCGGGTGCCGGGCAAGCCTGTTCACCAGAGCTGCGGCTGTGGTCTGATGGGTTGTGATCCATCCTACCCTGACAGAGAAACGGACCCAAACATTGGACTAAGCTTCAGCTTCATTCCGTCCAAACCTGGCCAGAGCCACAAGCCTGCTTCTGCCAGCTGGCCAGCCAGCGCAAGCCCTCTGCAAGCAAGCGGTTTATCGGGTGCCCTGAGCTCCTGGGCAGACACTGGCCACGGCACAGGGCTGGCCCTCCCTGCTCACCAGCAGCGTGAGAAGTTTCCATCCTGGGGCTGCTTCACCCAGAGGCACTGACCACCCACTCCACACACTGTGAGTGATGCCAGCTGCCACCGCAGCTCCGGTGCCTGCACAGTCCCAGGCACGGCCACAGCGAGAGACAGGCTCAGGCTCTGTCCCAGCTGGGGAGTGGGGACAGCTGCAGGACGGTGGCTGCAACTCCCTACCCCAGCTGAGGGACTCAGCCGGAGCAAAGGCAGACTGAACAAGCCCAGGTCCGTGGAGACCTCCATGGCAGCCGGGACTGTGGGCAGGGCAGCCCATGAGCAGTTGTGCTGGGCACCTGTCAGAAGAACGTGGTGACAAAGAGTCCAGAAGCCTCACTGTGCCTCTGCACCCTCCACAGCCATCACTTGCCCAAGCTCCAGTGAGAGACATGCCCCGTCTCACCCCAGGGCCAGTCCCTGTGCCCCAGGCCCTGCCGCCCCACCTGGGTTCCCGGGGCTGCGGCTGCCATGACACTGTGCTGCAATGGTCGGACGTCTGTATTTCAGCTGTGCTCCTGTATTTCAGCACAGGGCAGGGCCACCCTGCAATCCCCAGGGGCGGGGAAGGGAAGGATTTAAATTGGGCGCTTGCCTCAGCTGCTCGTCCTGGCTG
>NW_010544504.1:11421-19282 GCF_000687285.1 Phaethon lepturus
ATGGGCAGCGGGAGGAGGAGGACCAGAGGCTGCCAGGGAGCCAGCTGCTCCGGATACGTGCCCAAAAGGTAGGACAGAGCCCATCTGCAGGGTGCACTGGGGCTGCCACACAGCCCCACTTTGGCGTGGCACCCTCTGTGCAGATACCAGGGGCCTGCAAGGCATGCGGGGACCTTGTCTCTACCCCAAAACTTAGCGTTCAGAGGGCAGCTGCTAAGGCCCTGGGGACTGGTGAGCAGGAGGTCTCCAGGCAGGACTTGGTCCTTTCCAAGAAGGGACAAAGTGACAGAGCAGCAGCAGGGCTGGATGGAGCTGCTGCTCCATGCAATGCGCTTGGTGTCCTCAACACTTCAGCCGAGCAGATCGGGACACTGGAATATGGGAGGGAAGCAACCAGAGCTGTGGGACCTGCCTGAGCCTGCAGGCACCTGAGACAGGAGGCTGCTGACGTGGGCGGTGGGTCTCGGCTGGGACGTGAGTGCCAGGCTGGAGGGGCTGACACGATTTCACTCCCCGGGGTGCAGGCAGGACTGGGGACCACAGCACCGCCGGGCCACCCCTGCTCACTCCAGCTGGAAAACCGCTTCCACTGGGGCCTCTTGGGCTGGGCTGCTGCGACACCTTGAAAGGACAGCCAGCTCCTGCCCCGGGAGCTGCGTGTGCAGCCAAGCCCCAGCATCAGAAGGTCTGATTAGAGACCAGCTAATGATAGCTTGCGGTTGGGCAATGTCTTTCCAGTATAGGGTGTTTACACGACATCCATGTCCTACATAGGTGTTGCCTGCTCCAGGGTGTGAGACAGCACCCCGCTTTGTCCCGGACGGCGTGCCACCTGAGCAGACAGCACAACCAGCCCATCACCTCCTGTGAGGTTTCAGCTGCATCAGGCTGGGGAGGGCAGAGAAGCTGCTCTCTAGGGCTGGAGCCACAAGGTGGACCAGAGCCACTGGCTGTAAAAGAGCCTGAAGCCATGGGCAGGGTCCCCAAAGAGGCAGGGGCTGGTCTGTAACTGCTGGGTTGTACCTCTCCCCTACCACGATCCATCTACACCAGCATCAATCCAATATTTAAATGGATCAAAAGCAATGACTCAGAGACTTTTAGACCAGTTAGGTAAACAGTCAGAGAATTAAGCTGTGACCCTGATAATGAGTTAAACATATCATTAACGTCAGTCACTGTAGTTTATGGGAGATGGGTGTTCCCAAAGAAATGTTTTGGGTTTCGTTTTTGCTATTTTTACAAGACTGTGGCCTCATCACCACACACTGTTGTGGATGCTGAAAGTTTACAGGACTTCCAGAAGAGGCCAGGTGACCACAGGGGAGACATCCCTCAAGGATTACTACACAGACCCAAAATGCGTCCAGCTCATGAAATCCATTGAGCTGAAAATAGTCAGAGGTTGACATAGAAACCGGGGAAATATTGCACATGTTGCCCCATTCTTCATCCTCCCCTGTTGTCCACTTGTGGCTCGAGATGGAAACAAGACCCTGGGCTACACAGACCCTTGGCCTGACTCTGCATGGCTGTTCTGATGTCTGCTCGAGAGCACAGCTGTGTTCCTCTGAAACACTTCAGACAACACAACTGGCATCTTGGTTAACGGTGCCATATTTTTATGGGTGAGGGAGCGAGGGCACCCGCTGGATTGACTGCGACTGGTCATACTAATTGCAAAGTACATGCCTGAATGTGAGAGACCACTGCAAGCAACCACTTAAAGCATGCTCCCTGAGGCACCTTCTCTTAGTCCCTCACTGCTGTCTAATTTTTATTTTTATATGTATAATTTTATCTATCATTTTATCTACATAACAATTAGCTAATAACAAAGACTGACCATTCATGACCTCTTGTGGCACAGGAGCTAGAAGCTCCCAGTGAACATACTTCCCCTGTGAAGCGTGGTTAAAACACAGGCCGCGTTGCCACGGGATGTTGTAGAGGCTGGCACCAGACTTGGACTTGCAGACGTGACCGCAGAGGTCCGTGGAGGTCTGTAGCCTGTGGTGGTATAGACAGCACAGATGTCCGGAGGGCTGTGTGCTGGAGGGCTCAGCCAGAGGCAGCATTTCTCTCTACTATCCTGTTCCTAGAGCGGTTTCCCTAAATACCTGAGGAGAGCAACTTGGCCCTGCTGCAGAGAGAGAACTTAGTCAGACAAACGTTCCCACTGATTCTGCCCTTGTCCCCAGTTGCTGGAACTGGTTAGAATGGTCCCCAGCATGGTGCCTGGCGCCAGCCGAGTAGCCCTCCCATGGACAATGCCCATGCGCAGTTCAGAAGTCAGCAAGGGCCAGGTCCGGTGCCATCACACCTGTGGCATCAGACCCCAGTTTTGGAGGACAGGAGAGTGTAACAGGATGGAGGCTGGGAGCTCTGCCAACCTAGTGGCCTTAGAACAAGCAGAAACCCAGGCACATCTCAACTTCAGCAGAGGCACATCCTTAGAGAAGGTCTCTGCCAGCTGGGACCCACTGCTGCCTGTGGGTCTTACCAGCCACTCATCTGTTGCTAAGACCATTCCCATGGCCTGTGTCATGCCACGGTGGTGCGGGATCACACAGCAAGAAGAAGTATCTCCATGAACAGCCATGAGCCAGGCTGTGCCTGCCACACTGCTCGGTGCTAGCACTGTCTCACCACACTCACAGCCTACCCATGACCAGCACGAAGTAAGGCAGCGTGATGGTCTAAGTGGACAAGAGCGGAAGATGACTTGCAGCACTAGCCAGCACCTCTCCACAGCTTGATAGTCGCTGGTGGCAGTCATATCAGGAAGTCACTGCTCTTTCTTGGCCCAGAGGGGAGCGAAGTTATCCATGCTGCTGATACGATGCTTCTTTGCAGAGTGCATGTCTCCCACTAAACCTGCTACTCTGTGATGGTACTCAAACCTCTCTGCCTGCAGGTGCCTGTGAGATGCTGGTCAGCTCTATTTCCCCTGTCTGCTCCCCTTCACAGCACTCTCTGTTTTCCTGCCCTGAGTGCAGGAACTCCTTGGGATAGGCACCAAGCCTTCTGGTCACAAAACTGCTGCATCTCTGCACCAAGACTACCAGCTGCACAGAGGTGTGTAGAGCCTGTCACTGCAGCTGGGAGGGGCACAGCATGCCACGCAGGCAAACACACTGGCTGGGCTGTCACTGCTGCTTCCAGAGAGCTCTCATCCATTGTTCGAGATGGACAAGGGGCACTTGTGGCCCTGAGATTGCTGCCGAGAGAGGGGGGTGGCAGCAAAGCCCCGGGCCCCACTCCTTGCTTCTCTCTGGGCTCCTGCTACCATACCCAGGGAAATGGCTTTCTTCACACACACCACGAAAACTGCACAAGAACCTGTGTCTTACCAACTCTTTTCTTTCTCTCTCCTCAGAAAAACACGGTGCCCCACAGTAGCAGGACTGTTCTGCAGAGACAATGCAGAAGATGAGTGGACCACCTCAGAACAAGTCAAGCAACATGGGAAGCAACCTGACTGCAGGTGGACACAAAGAGATGGGTGGGAGTAACTTCATAGCTGGAGTCTTCATCCAGACCATGAATAAGAAGATGAGTATCTATGATGCCATGATGAGGGGGCTCCTGACACCAGGTACGGCCCTGGTGCTTCTGGAGGCACAGGCTGCTTCAGGGTTCCTCACCAACCCCGTGACAAATGAGAAACTATCAGTGAAAGAGGCACTGACTGCAGGACTCATAGGCAGAGATTTTTATGAGAAGCTGCTGTCGGCAGAGGGAGCCGTGACAGGGTACACAGAGCCGTACACAGGACACAGGATCTCCCTCTTCCAGGCCATGAAGAAAGAGTTCATTGTCAAGGAGCACGCTATCCGCCTGCTTGAGGCCCAGATCGCCACCGGCGGCATCATCGACCCCGTGCACTGCCACCGCGTCCCTGTGGAGGTGGCCTACCAGCGTGGCTACTTTGACCAGGAGATGTGCCAGTTTCTTTCTAACCCCAAGAATCAAACAAGAAGTTGCTTTGACCCCAACACACATGAAAACCTCACTTATACACAGCTCCTCCGCCGTTGTGTCCCCGACCCGGACACAGGGCTTCTCATGCTCCACGTGATGGACAAGGGCTCGGTACTCTACCAGCTGAACAAGGATGCCCGGAAAGCCCTGCAGGCTGCCCGCACCACCATCAGCGTGGGGCTCTTCCAGGGCCAGAGTGTCACTGTCTGGGAGCTCCTCTTCTCCCGCTACGTTCCTGATCACCAGAGGGAGGAGCTGCTGAGGAAGTACAAGGTGGGGACAGTGACCATCCCGGAGATGATCACCATTCTCACCACCATCATTACTGGGGCAGAAATGGAAAACGGGGACCTGAGCTCAGCCACAGTTACACCCAACACTGAGGTGGGAGCATCACAACCACTTGAGGATGCACACTCCCATGAGCAACAGTTGAGAAAGTCCTTAAAATCTGCAACCATCTATGTCACTGCTGGTGAGTTCCAGGGGCAAAAGATTTCCTTGTTGGATTTGCTCTTTTCCAAATACATCCCTCAAGGGAAGCGGCAGGAGCTGCTGGAGCTGTACAGAGCAGGGATACTGACCACAGAACAGGTGGCTGCTGTGGTCACCACCATCATAAACAGATCAGAAGCTGCAAATGCTGCACTCATGGCAAATGCCAGAAGTCCACACAAGGTAGTGACAAGGGCAGAGGAAAATGGAGACGATTTTTCAACGCAAGATGCACAGCTAGATAACATTCTGAAGTCTACCACCATTGATGTGCCAGCTGGTGAACTGCAGGGGAGGCAGGTGTCTGTGTGGGACCTGCTCTTCTCCGACTACATCCCTGAGGAGAAAAGGGAGGAGCTTCTGGAGCTGTACCGTGAAAGGGTATTAACTCTGGAGCAGATGATAACTGTTGTCACTACTGTCATTAAGAAAAAAGAAGCTACAAGCAGAAAATTGCTGATTGCAGTCAAGACTTCTGACAAGGACACTGTGCCAGTGGCAGGAGAGAAGGATGCTGTCTCCCCCAAAGAAGAACCATGGGAAACAGCCTTGAAAACCACAGTCGTTGACATGGAGGTCGGAGAGTTTCGGGGCCACAAGGTCTCTGTGTGGGATCTGCTTCACTCCAAGTATATCCCTGAAGAGAACAGAAAGGAGCTCCTGGAGCTGTACCAGGCAGGAGAATTAACCCTTGATCAGGTGAAAACCGTTGTCAGCACTATTGTAACCAAGGCAGAAGCAGCAGCAAGGGCAGAGCAATTGGAAAATGCAAGTAGTACAAGAGCAGAGTCAGCAGTCACAGAAGCTGAGCACACCCACCTGCAGGAGAACAGGACCTGGGAAGAGACCCTGAAGTCCACCACGGTTGAGATGTCAGTGGATGAGTTCCAGGGGAGGCAGGTGTCTGTGTGGGACCTGCTCTTCTCCGACTACATCCCTGAGGAGAAAAGGCAGGAGCTCCTGGAGCTGTACCGTGCAGGGACACTCACCATTCAGGAACTGGTCAGCACCACCCGCAGCATTGTGACAGACAGTAAAGAAAGGCAGTTGTCACCACTCTCATTAAGAAAAAAGAAGCTACAAGCAGAAAATTGCTGATTGCAGTCAAGACTTCTGACAAGGACACTGTGCCAGCGGCAGGAGAGAAGGATGCTGACTCCCCCAAAGAAGAACCATGGGAAACAGCCTTGAAAACCACAGTCGTTGACATGGAGGTCGGAGAGTTTCGGGGCCACAAGGTCTCTGTGTGGGATCTGCTTCACTCCAAGTATATCCCTGAAGAGAACAGAAAGGAGCTCCTGGAGCTGTACCAGGCAGGAGAATTAACCCTTGATCAGGTGAAAACCATTGTCAGCACTATTGTAACCAAGGCAGAAGCAGCAAGGGCAGAGCAATTGGAAAATGCAAGTAGTACAAGAGCAGAGTCAGCAGTCACAGAAGCTGAGCACACCCACCTGCAGGAGAACAGGACCTGGGAAGAGACCCTGAAGTCCACCACGGTTGAGATGTCAGTGGATGAGTTCCAGGGGAGGCAGGTGTCTGTGTGGGACCTGCTCTTCTCCGACTACATCCCTGAGGAGAAAAGGCAGGAGCTCCTGGAGCTGTACCGTGCAGGGACACTCACCATTCAGGAACTGGTCAGCACCACCAGCAGCATTGTGACAGACAGTAAAGAAAGGCATCTTGCAACCCTTCCCCAGCAGACAGTGGATCTTCTCCAGTCTGAGGGCTCCTACATCACTTTTGGCCAGTTCCAGGAGCAGAGGGTGTCAGTGTGGGAGCTCCTCTCCACCAAGCAAGTCTCCGAGTATAAACGGGAGGCACATCTCGACACTTATGGCACAGGAGGGCTGACCGTGAACAAGATCACCATCACCACCACTGTCATCACAGGCCCACAGCGTAAGAAGAGACACCACCAGGACCACTAGCACCACCCACCCCAGAAGAGGAGTGAGCTCAGTCTCCTGGGGCAGGCATGGCCTGGGCACTTGTGAGAGCTTGCTCTCCACATAACTCAATTATGGGCAGGAAAGAGCCGTGACAAACCTGTGCGCGGAATGGGGCGAGCACCTGGTTAAACTCCTTGCTGTCTCAACTACTACTTTGCTGAGATTTGTTTTGCCCAACAGAGCTTTCCTGGGGGGATTCTAAGGAGGGTCCAGGAAGGTTTGTGACTACGGCTTTCTGCCGTGCACACACAGGCACTGACAAAGAACAGGGAAATGTGTGGCTGGCACCCATGCCAGATGGCTTGGAGACTGCCACGAATGGGAGCAGGCAGAAACCCCAGTGCAGGAGCTGCAGGCAGCACAGCTGGCAGCCCCAGAAGAGCCAGAGATGGACAGACAACCTCTGCTCAGGGCAGGGTTTGTGACTACGGCTTTCTGCCGTGCACACACAGGCACTGACAAAGAACAGGGAAATGTGTGGCTGGCACCCATGCCAGATGGCTTGGAGACTGCCACGAATGGGAGCAGGCAGAAACCCCAGTGCAGGAGCTGCAGGCAGCACAGCTGGCAGCCCCAGAAGAGCCAGAGATGGACAGACAACCTCTGCTCAGGGCAGCTGCATGCGGTCACGTGTGGGACCTGTCCTTCAGCTCCACTGCTGCAGGCTGGGGCCATGGGGGCCTGCTGGGCTGCCGGAGCTCACTGCGTGCACTCAACAGGGCGGGGGGTTCTAGTGCCAGGATGGTGCTTCTGCGGGGTGAGAGGACACCGCATGCAGGGCAGGGCTGCTCCCATATATGCCAGAGGAACCCCAAGTCCTTGTGTCCATGAAGGTCACTGACCGTCACGGAGGGAGAAGCACCCGTGGGAGCACCCCCATGCTGCTCAGCGTGGGGCGGCCGGGGTCAAGCATGGCTCCTTGCCCCTTACCCCTGCATGCATCCGCAGACCCACGTGCACAGAGGTGTGTGCTGCAGAGCATGTGTCCGTGTGTGTCTGTATGAGCCTGTGTGCGTGTCTCTGTGTGTCTGTCTGTGCGCGTGTGTGTGACACAGCTGCTGCCGCCTGCCGGCACCATGAGCTTCTGCCGGGCGCTCCGCTGGGCCAAGCCCTCAGCCCGTCCCTCAGCCGGGACTAGCCCTCAGCTGGGGCCCCCAGGCCGTGGCCACCCTGCGCCACTCTCCTGGACAAAGCTGCGCTCGCTCCACCTCTGCACCCCATCCTGCCTGGCTTGGCCGTCAGCCCCACGCTGGCGGGGGGCCTGGCCACCTCACAGCCCACCCACAGCCCTCGGCGCTGCTTAGCCAGGAAAGCAGCTCTGCCCAGCAGCACCGCGCACATCCTGCGGAGACGGGCCGGACCCGCGCGCCCGTGCCACTCACTAGCTGCCCCTGCATGGCCGCCCCACAGCTGAGCTACCTCCAGCCCGG
>NW_010544504.1:19318-19690 GCF_000687285.1 Phaethon lepturus
GCCTAGGACCCTAGGACAGCCTCCTGCCCAAGCCCAGCCACCCCAGCCTGGGCCCATGCGCAGTCCAAGGCCCACCAGGGTCCCACAGACAGATGCGCCTACAGCATGGGGCCTCCAGGGCCCCCATAGCCCAAGGTGCACAGCTCCAGCCCTGACCAGGGCACCCTGGCCTGGCCTTGGCCTGCCATCCCGTGAGAGCTCGTCAAGCCACCCAGAAGGTCCCCATAGTCCGCCTCTTGAGGCATGCCTGCCCATGGGCTTGGTGCTGGGCATGGCATGCACCCCTGCTGTGCAACCCGGTGCCAGGGCCTGTCGGGGCTCCCTTAGCCCCCCCGCTACCCACACAGCCCCGTGGCCCTGGAGCTGAGGGCC
>NW_010544504.1:19756-30236 GCF_000687285.1 Phaethon lepturus
GAGGTGGGGAGCAGCACCCCACGGTGCTGCAGGGCCCCGTTGTGCTCGGGCGCTCACATACCCCACCGTCCCCACTGCCTCGCCAGCTCTCCTCTCACAAAGGGACGGGGAGGATGCAAGTCAGTCCTTTGGCCAGGGACAGACTTCCCAGGGATGAGCCCCACCGCCAGACCACACTGCCCTGGGGGATGGTGGCACATTGCGGGGGCCCGCTCAGATCCTGAAAGCTGCAAGGGCTGCAGCCTCCCCCAGAGCTGCAGGCAAGTTCAGCCATCCTGCTGGGCGCACGGCCCGTGGTGTGGCTGGCACAGGGCCACAGCCACAGGGAGGATCACCCACAGGGAGAGGCTAAGGGGGGGCCCTGGATGTGCCCACCACAGCTGCGGGTGCCTCTGGAGAGTGATCCCCAGAGCTCTGGAGCCACACGAGCGCACTGGGAGAGCCAGGCCCATGGGCTGCCCCTGTGGCTGGCTGAGTGGTTTCATCTCAGCCACCCTCATATTACACATGTGGACAGCTGTAGGATGCCTGGGGGCCACACAGAGCCTGCAGCCCTGCGGCATGGCGCAGGGCAGGAGCACCCATTCTTGCTGGGGAGGCATAGGAAGGTGCTGGCAGAGGTTCCCATGAGACACAACGCTTCAGTCCCAGGGGCAACAGAGCCACTGCATCAGTGGAAGCTTACTAACAAAAAGACTAACAAGGGCCTAATATAGGCATGTCTAATTCGGGCATGGAGCAGCACAGGGACTTCCCAGACTTATCCACTCTGCTCCACAGTGGGAATGGAGTTGCTAGAAATTACTAGGAAGGGAGCAGAGAACAGAATACCATCTACTGAGGTGTTCATTGTCCTATCTCATTGTCCCATCTTGTGAGGACTCGGAGAAGCCTAAGAAGGAAAAAGGAAGGACTGAGCATATTCCACAGATGGAGAGATTACCAAGGTGGATGGCATAGTA
The DNA here is from genome assembly GCF_000687285.1 of Phaethon lepturus. NCBI lineage: Eukaryota > Metazoa > Chordata > Aves > Phaethontiformes > Phaethontidae > Phaethon > Phaethon lepturus. Next base: position 20,719 of record NW_010544504.1, read on the forward strand.
GTTGGCAGTGGGGAGATGATTTCACTGTCTTTTCCAACACAAGGATTGAGGGTTATTGCAGAATCTAGCATGAAGGCAGTTCAGGTTGAAGGAAGTAATTCTGCATACTCTGGGTAGCTGAGCTGAGGAACTTCCTGCTGCAGGATGTCCTGGATGCTAAAAGTTTCTGTGGATTCAAAAAGCATTTGGAGTAAGTCATGGAGGAAAACCCATCAAGGGCTACTGAACAGCAGGTGAGATCTTTGTTTCAGGAGTTACCAGAGGCACAAGCACCTGGGACCTGTGAGGACATGGCAGAGAAGTGCTGGTATATGCCTGCCTTGTTCTCACAATGCTTCCTACATGCTTGCTGTTGGCTGGTGCCAGGTTACAGAGCTGGACAGGCCATGCAGATGCAGCCCCCCCTCCATATTCTTGCTTCTTGCAGGGGATTGGCACCAGCTTGTGCCACTGGCTCTGGGGTGGACCGAGGCAAGCAGAGGATGGTGGGCAGGAGGACTCAAGTAGCCAGGGTGGTGAGTCTTCTGAAAGGAGTCAGTGCCAGCTCCAGCCTGCCTGAGGATCTGAGTCTGGGAGGGTTCCAGATGGCTCCTGGGGACTCAGATGGCACTCCCACAGGAAGTGCTGAATTCCTGAAAAAGAAGCTGAAAGAAAACAGGACATTGTGTAAGGGAAAAGCTGCATACATTTGCATAGTTATAAGCTAGTTGCATAACTGAATGCATCTGAATAGTATCTGAATACTCTTTGGAGGCATGGGGGCAGTAGGTGAAAAGAAACGGTCAGGCAGTCTGAGTGTCTGCTGCCCAGTCCCTGCGGGAACATCGCACCACAGTGGATGCGCTGGGTAACTTCTCAGGTTCATAGGAGAAGACTGGGGTTGAGCGCAAAAGCCCTGGGACCTGGCCTGCTGGAAAAGGAATTGGAAACCAGCAAACCCATCGCTGTGCCCCCAGGACAAGCAAAGCCACAGCCATGAGTGAGGAAGCAGGTAGCCCGCACACAGCACAGCAGCTTTCCCTGCTGACTGTGTTACCCACCCATGGGGGCCATAGACCTCCATGACGTCCATGATGGTGCTCTCAAGTGTGGGACATAGAGCCAACCAGGTCCATGACCCCAGCTGGAGTACATCAACCCACCTGAACAAAGAAAACGTCGCTGGCAGGGCGCTCCTGGGTCAGCATGCCTGCTCCTGGCTTGGCAGCAGCTTTCCATAGAAATCTTTCTGCAAAATGGGCAGGCTCCCTATACCTCTGCTCTGGGATTTTATTCCAATCTGCCTCCTCCAGCAGCTAGAAACATCCTCCTAGGTTTCAGCCAGCTCAGACCAATTTCCTGTTACGCAAAACCTATCCATCAGTTTAAGCAGATCTCCTCCTGCTCCAGTGTTTTTCAGTGATAAAGGTACCCTGAGCAACCTTATCTCCCCTCAACGTCTGTTTTGAGAAGCTATCAAGCTGGGCTGCTCTCATCTCCTCTCTGCATTCCCTCAGTCATCTCAGTTGCTCTTCTCTGCAACTCTTCTGCAATGAATTCATGTGTTTTAGAGTGACTGGTCAGCACTGGCACATGGTCTGTGAATAACGGTCTGTACAACAGCACTGGCACTATCTGCCTTTTCTGGAAATACATCCCAATAGAGTTAAGAATGAACCATGTCTTTGTGGCTGCATTACATGGCAGCCTATGTTCATCCTGAGATTGCTGAACGCATGCAGGCCTTTTCCTCTAACACCTTCCAAACTGGGGGCCTAATTTATGGCATAAATGTTTGTTCAGTGACTCCAGGGCATGACTTTGCATTTTGTACCATGCCATTTCCTCCTATGACTATTAGTTCAGCCTTCAATGTCACCCATTGCCCCTGAATGCTGTTCCAGCCCTCTGCTCTGCCATTTCACTACCTCACCTGTTAGCTAAGCTCATACGCACCTGATATTTTATGACAAAGTCATTGACAAAAATATTAAATTATTTTGGCTTTTAGAGCCCATATTCTCACTCATAATTCCCCTTTCAGCACAATCCAATCTCCTAGTGGCAGACAGGACATGGGATGTGTCTAGATCTATGCAGCAGCAAGGCTGCTGCAGGAGACAGAAGTTACTCTTTTGTCTTTGCTCCTGTTGTGACCTGCTGTTGTGTGTAATTGTCGTGGTTTTGACTTAACAGCACAAAGAGGGGGTTTTATCAACTAAGTTCCAGAGTGCCCCCAGTAGCTTTTTTCCCCAAACCCCGAAGATGACAGCTAACATCGTCTTCATGCTGAGCTGAAAGTCTCTTTCTCCTAATGCAAGTTTTTAACTCAATAAGAAAAGGGAACAAAAAGTATTGTTATGGTAAAAGCCTTGCTTAATTTTCCACTTAACTGGTTCTACTTCTTTTTCTAAATAAAAAGTCCAAAAAGTGTTTAAAGACTGTTGGAACAGGAAACTCCTCAGCTATAATGTGACAGCCCAAGCTACACTTAACTCCTTACCGCTATAACCGTGAAGACAGGGTTATTTACCTCACAGCCCGCGGGGCCACAGCCACCCAGACGGCAGCAGGCACCCTTCGTCCTTGCCCCCCCAGGCTGCGGGGCTGCATGTGGGCAGGGTGGGGAGAGACCCAGGCCGGCGGCAGAGCCCCAGCAGCCGAAGCGTTTCATTGCACTGTCTGCCTACGCCGCTCAGGGCTGCGCAGCCACGGAAACGGCCTACCCCTGCTCGCTGCATCCGCCAGCGCCTTCCAGGGCCAGCGTCTGAGAGCAGGGTCGGGAGAAGGGCCTGGAGCCGGCCAGCTCTACCCAGGCACGGCGGGCTCCTTCAGGAGGTCCTGGGGAGGCCGCACGTCCTGGGGAGCAGTGGGGCTGCAGTGGGAGCGAAGCGGGAAGGCACCTGAAAGAACAGGCTGAGATTTGCAAAAAGAAGCCACAGTCTGCAGAGCAGGAAATACCCCGGCGGCCGAACACAGGAGGCTGGGACGTGGAAACACTGGGGTCGGGGGCCACCGCGGCCGGGCACAACGCAGGGCGTGCTGCCTGGGGAGGGCACTACCAGCAGCCAGGCTTCCCTCTTTGTGAAAGAGGCCAGGAGTCAGGAAACTCCAGTCAAGTCACCTGCCAGAGCCGCGGAGCAGCACTGAGCCCTTCCAGCTGCCTGCAGGAGCCTGCCAAGAAAGGGAGAGCAGGCAATGAGGTCTGACATAAACCAGGCGCCCTTTGTGCATAGTGAACTACAAGCCACGGATGAAATAAAATCAGCCTTCTCTGGTGGGAGCACCAGTCAGAGCAGCAGCCTCGCCCGCTCTGACCGCTCTTGCAATTACCGAGAGTGCTGCAGGGCCTTTGACCCCCACCTCCCCCTGACATCCCTGCCCTTGACCCTGCTCCCCTTCACCCCTCGTTGCCCCTCCGTGCCACAGCTCTGGGCTCCCTCCCGCCACCCCTCTGATCAGACGGGGATGCCTTCCTCCTTCCCGGCGATGCCCCTCCGCCTCCGACCAGTGGGTCCAGCTCCTCCGTCACCAGAGCCTGTCCTGCAGCCCATGGCCGTGCTCTCGCACCTGCAGATGGTCACACAGCCCCCGCCCCCACCCCCTGAACGCAGCCTCTCCCTCTGCTTTGCCCCACACATCAGCCTGGCAACTGTCCCCTGCATCCCCCTGCTGCCTCGCAGATGGATGAGCCTTCCCAAGCAGATTCAAAGCATCCCATTTTTAGCCTTGAGCTGTGACCAGCGCACACATCCCTCCTCCCAGCACACACCCACACGCTGTGCCCTGTTCCTGTGGTCAGCTTCACCTCTGTTTGTGTGGTGGCTTGCTTTCCACTTATGGAAGCGCTTACGGAAGAGCTGGATACGTGTTTCCTGCACTGTGGGAGCTGCCAGTGGGAACAGAGGCAGAGCTCAAATGAGTAAGGCTTAGACATTATAAAAGTCTGCAGCCCCTCACCAAGCTCTCTGGCCTGACCTTTGCCTGGAGATGTTTGCAGAAGTGTGCACCATCCCAGGGGTGACAGTGGAGATGCTTTCAGCAATAATAGCTGTAAGAAGTAGTTTCAGGAAACTGCTCTCTATTATTCCCAGGAGAGCTCTGACCCTGCAGCATTAAATGCATGCTGGCCTGCCCTCCTGTGAATTCACACAGCCGAATTACATGCTGACACCAGCAGGTTACACACTTGTGTAGGTCATGCGTTTGTGAAGGACATATGTGGGGAGCTGCAGAACAGGGGAGGTTAGAGCCTGATGTATTAACTCAGTAAACACAAATAGATTCCTGAGAAGCTGTGTGCTGGCCACATGTTTGCCCTGCAGAAACCACTAACAAATGTGCTGAAAGAAGACAAAGCAGCAGGGAAGATGTTTGTCGGCTTCACAGAGTCAGTCTGGCACCTAGACTGAACCTTAAACCATAACAAAGTGCAAGTTGTGCAAAAACATGTGACGCCATTACATCCCAGCTGTATCTATCAAATGTGGATAAAAATAGACGGCAAGCCAAGAGGGGCCTCCTAGCAGGGAGGGGAGGAAGGGAGACGGGGAGGTTCAGCCCAGACCTCAGTACCATAAGCACCAGTGCCCTGCAGGAGCCAGCGCTCCCCTGGCCCTGGAGCAGCCTTGCTGGGCTGCACGAGGTGGGTGCCCTGCTGCTGGTCCCAGCCGCACGGCATCACCTGGGATTTCCTGCAAAACCCATGATCCTGCAGAGCATTCTGGAACATAATAAAAGCAAACTAATCCTGAAGGGGGTTCAAAAACCCACTTAGACTCCTGCAATTTAAAGCCGGAGCACACTCAAAGTGATACATACCTGGGACCCACATTAAATAAAACTAGGAGCTCCCGAGTAGCTGCACGTCACTTGCAAAACAAACCCCTCAGGACTGCCATGCTGTAAAGCAGCTTTCAGATACTCTGCACTCTTCCAGTCATATCGTGGCTAAAAGCATAGCGGTGTATGTAGTTCAAGCCACAGTCCTTGAGGTAGCAGCGCCCAGGTAACCTGGTAAAACTGGATGCAACCAGAAAGGAGCCCCAGTTCCACATCTCCGAGTGTTCCCTGGCCCAGGGACTGCTGAGCAGAACTGGTCTGTTTGCCCTTCCAGCCAGTGGAAAAGGAGAACTCACCCCGAGCTTCAAATCCCTCCTGCCTCATCTCCCACATGCAGGAATCCTGAATGGAAACCAAAGCCTTCACCTTTAGAGCCGCTATCTCACTGCCTGAGATCCCTAACCTGCTTAGCCACGCGCCCCAGCCCAAATGGAGGCACTCCAGAGGTGTTCCTTTGCTCAGGACAGCCAAAGGATTCAAGGAAAGAGGGGTTAAAGGCAGCAGCAAGCTACACCAGCTGTCCTGCCAGCAGCACTCCCTCCCAGGCACGGTGCTGCACAACGCATGCAGACCTTCCCCAGGGCCCGTGACTGCAAACTGGTGGTAGGATGAGGTGAGACAAAGCAGGCGACCGACCTGAGAGAGGGCTGGCAGATGGACAGGACAAAGACTGTGACAAAAGATCTCTGCAGCGTGCCATATGCCAGCGGTTCACCAGTGGAAGCTGCCTCTTGGGGCTAGTGAAGGAAATGGCAGCCAGCTCCGGGAACAGGTGAAGGGCAGGGTTACGCAGGCAGAGGCCTGGGCTCCAAATGCACGCACAGAGCAGAGCCCTGCCTGGTCCGGTGGAGAGGAGGGCCCCTGCGTCACACTTCAACAGCATCCCACGGGCAGTGTTCGGCGGCAGCAGAAACCCAGGTCTGGGCCCCTGCTTTACCGCAGCCCGCTTGTCTGAGCCTGAACAGGACAGCAGAGCTCTGTTCTCACTGTGGAAAAGATGAATTACGGGCACAAGCCTGCTGCTTCCTGAGCACAGGCGGGCTGGGAGGTGCGGCAGCCGGTCGCGTTGGATGTCCTCAGGACAGCTGCCTCGGAGAAGGGGTCTGAGCACAACGCAGGGTGTCTGCGCTGCCAGACTCCCACTGGTCAGTGTCGGACTTCACAGCCGAACCCTGGAGCACAGCCGAGGGCAGACGGCTGTTTCAGGAGGACATGTTCAGTACAAAAGCGTGGAGGCCAGCAGGATGAACCACGTTTCACCTGCTTGTTGGGTATCTGACAGTCAGGACAACCAGCAAATGAAAGACCTGAAGCATTTACTCTGTAGGAAGCCTTTCTTTACAGGACAGTCAGAGGAATTGTCTCAAAATGAGGTGACAAAAGAGCACATTATATGTGTTCTTGACTTATGCCTGAAAATGAACAGGCAAGACAAATATGCTCTACTATGTATTATCCAGTAAAGAAAAAGGAAGTCATAAAAGGACGATAAAGAAGTTTACTCTGATAGGTCAAGAGGAAATGGCCTCAAGTTGTGCCAGGGGAGGTTTAGATTCGATATTAGGAAAAATGTCTTCACCAAAAGGGTTGTCAAGAATTGGAACGGGCTGCCCAGAGAAGTGGTGGAGTCATCATCCCTGGAGGGATTTAAGAGACGTGCGGACGTGGTGCCTAGGGACATGGTTTAGTGGTGGGCTTGGCAGTGTTGGGTTAACGATTGGACTCTTAAATGAATGATTAACGATTGATCTTAAAGGTCTTTTCCAACCTAAACAATTCTATGATTCTATTGGGCTGAGTCATTGAGGATGAGGCGGTGAGGAAAGAGATACTGGCATATAGGGCCATTGTCTGGATGGGGATAAGGGGGCAGTGATGATACAGAGGACGATGGCTGCTGTGGGAACATCCACTGCCTCACCTCTTCCTCCTGTTGTTCCCATAATGTATCCAAAGAAGTCAAGGGTATCACACGCTGAGAACTCTGCACTCAAAGTGACTGAGCTTGAACAGAGAGATCTAGGACCTAGCCAGTTCATGCTGCTGGATGCAATTTTTATACCTCAAAGGACCTTAAAGATTTGTGTATGAGCTGCCTATGCACAGAGTGTGGCCCGTCCAGGGACACAGCAACATCCAGCTAAGGACGTGTCCAGCACACGTGAAATGAGAACAGCCCTCCCCAGACAGCATGGAGCAGCAGACAGCGTGAGAGCAACTCCCCTGGGCCAGACCCAAGTCTGCATATCCCTGCATCCTATTTTTGCAAGTTGCTAATAGTGGATCCCAAGAGGAAGAGCACAGGAACCAGAGCAGGGACCGAGCAATATTTCATCTGTTGCAGACTTACAGCTTCTGACAATCTGCAGCTTAGAGCCCTCTTGAGCCAGAGGCTGCATCTGCGTCTCAGTGTTTAATAGCCCTCAATCAATTTTTCTCCCACAAATTTGCCTAATGGATTTTAAAACCCTTTTCTACTTTGGCCACTGTAAACACCCTATGGCAATGAATTCCACAATGTGTCACCTACAAACATTTTACCCTAAGAAACACTCAGTAAAAAATTACTCCTGTTCATGTGTTTTACAGCTCTTGCTTAGTCTTTTCATCAGGCATCCCAACTACCGTTTTGTGTGAAATGGTGAATAACCATTCCTACATGCTCTCTCCATGCCGTTCATGGTGCTCTTAGGCTGCCTGTCCCCGGCTCAGCTGTTGCTCTCCCAGCTGAGTAGTTAGTTTCATGTGGAAGCTTGTCCACACTTTTGATACCCCTTCTTGTGTCACAAGAGTCCCTGCAGCTCTTCACAGCCAGCTTTAGGGCTGACTGTCCTGAATAGTTTGGTGTCATCAGCAAACTCTGCCAACTCATTGTTCATCCCTTTTCTGGATTGTTTATGAACGTGTTGAAAAGCAGTGCCTGGTACTGAGCCCACCTTAGGTACCACAGTACATTTAACATTTGCATTCCTCCAAACCTCTTGGGTAAATATCTCAGACTGGCAATTTGTTACCATTCGTATTATTGATTCATTATATAATGTGTTCTTTTGTCACCTCATTTTGAGACAATTCCTCTGACTGTCCTGTAAAGAAAGGCTTCCTAGAGGGTAAATGTTACAGCAGAGAACAAACTTTGCTTTTTTACTACAGTCCCGTCTCTCCAGTGACCTCATTTCAGACCCTCATCATCCTTGGGCTTTACATACCTCAGTTTCTTGCCTTCAGTGTTTTTGAGCACTGCTTTTTGCTAGTTATTTGTCAAAATCTCTTTTGGCATACATTTGTCTGATCTTCCTTGTTTGGACAAAGCTTTTACTTGCAAAGGATGTCTGTTAAAACTGACAGATCACCTCCAGTACAGGCTATCCCCCCATCAGGTACAGTTACACTACCAGACAATTGGCAGAGCCGCAACAGGGACCCAGAGTCCACAGAAGATGGGAGGCTGTCGCAGGGGTGCCACAGGAGCTTGTGGAGACACGGGCGGATAGGAAAGGCGCCTGCGGCGTGCGGTGTACTTTATGTTTGGTTCTAACCTTTTTATTCCTTGTCCTTGTACTTACTCCCGCCTGAACTTTTGCTTTCCACTTTGATAAGAAGCAGTGGTTTTCCTACAAGTCCTGTCTGGTAGGCATAGGACGAGGTCACCATGGGAGCTTGTGGCGCCTGGCTGACATTACAGACTGGTAGCAGGGTGGTGTGATGGGTGTGTGCGCCTGGAGGTGGCCATGGCCTGAGACGTGCTTCTGCAGTCTAGGAGGTGGTGACAGGGTCTGCCAGGGTCAGCACAGGGCTCACACTGACAGCCAAGAGCCTTCCAGCAGGGATTGACCCAGCTGGGTGCAGACAAGGGCACGCCATGGGGAGCTGGCAGCAGCAGCTCAGGCCCTGTCAGAGTGCCCACGACAGTGCCACAGGGCTGTAGCTGGTGGCACTGGTTACCCTGGTGCCACTGTCAGAACAGCCCAGCTGGCTGCCAAGCGGGACCTGGTGGGGGCCCACACAAGGCAACGCCTCCTGTTCGTTCATGCTGTGTTTCAGGGAACAGCATTTTGTGTACGATACCTTGTGTACACCACCAGTGTCTCCTCGTCCAATAGCCACCCTCACTGTGGTCCCTCTCAGTTAACCACACCCGCTAAAAGGAGTAACGGGCTGGAGGGAGATAATGTCTCCCTAAACAGCCAGCAGGCACCAGTGCTTATAAGGAAGCAGGGTGGAACAAATAATGAACGCGCTGCAAGAAACCGGAGATGGCCAGAAAGAGAAGAAAAACATCAAACGAGCCAGAAACTTTCCAGAGGAATGAAAACATCTGTAAGACCTCTTGTGCAGAGCTGGTGATGCGGTTTCTGGGTGCACAGTGCCTGGGTGGACACGGGAGCCCAGCTAGCGGCTCCTGCCTGGGGTGCAGCCCCCGGCACCCAGCATGGAGCAGCGGTGGTTCAGGGAAGATGGCGAGGTGGCCGTGTTCAGGCACTGTGGGAATAAAGGGAAAAGGGCTTGCTGCGAGGAGCAGGGGAACACGGAGGGGTGTGGCCGAGCGGGGACTGGGAAGGTTGGCGAGTGCCTGGACGGAGGCCGGGGCAGGGAGAGGGCCGGCCGGCGGGTGGCCGGGGTGGAACAGGCACTGAGACGGGTGGTCAGGCCTGGGAACCGGGGCTCCGAGGCGGGTGGGACAGGCCCCGGGTCCG
>NW_010544505.1:0-6065 GCF_000687285.1 Phaethon lepturus
AGTAGGGAAGGAGCGGGCTATATGGGCTTGGAGCTGCCGGGGGCGGAGGGAGCGCTGGAGGGGCTCTGTGCTGTGGGGGTTGCTCTCTGTTGTGAGGGGGATGCTGCTGCGTTTAGGCTCTTGCTGTGGGGTGCTGTTTGTGAGGGGTGGCCTCTGTGCTGGTGTGTGGTGGCACTCGGGGCAGGAGGCTCGGCTCTCTTCTTGCTGGCTAGTAAATGCTTGCAAAAATTATTACTATTTTTTAATTTAGAAGAGCCCTCCTGGTCTCAGGTGGTTGCAGAGACAAATGGGTGAGGGACTAGGAGAGGTCTGGGCTCCACAGCCGAGCATCATCTTCACCCAGGGAACACAACTTCTTTTTGAACTACTCTTCAGCTCAGAAAATGTGTCTGGTACAGGCTGTTTAAATCCAGAGACCTTCTAGTGGGAGTCAGTAAAGCCCTCTGAATATGGCCCTATAAATTGGTATAACCAGGGTTTTACAAATGATACTGAGCTTTTTGTGTTTCAGAGTTGCTGGGATAAGTGATAACAGCAGATGTGCGAAATATCACGGCAGAAAGGAAAAAAAAATCAAAGTCTGTTGCTTAAAGCAGCTGGATTTGATTTACGTGTACCTGGGTTACAGGGATTCCTGCAGTGGAAGTGAAAATGGCCGTTTCCGCTCAAGCTGCCCCAAATTTCGTGATCTCAGACAGGATCTTTGTGTGAAATCCCCTTCCTGGAGCTGCTGGGAGACGTCCAAAGCTATGCAGTTGATGGGGCCTTCAGTGAAGTTAATTAACCTAGAGTCTATAGCAATAACCCTTGGCAGCTGGCCCAATATAAACACGGTCTTGTGCCCCTTTCACAGCCTCCAGCATCTGTCTGACAAGAAGGCAATCATCCCCAGCGCTTAACCCTATAAGGGCTTTTTCCCAGTCCAGTTACATGGAAAACCCATGAGAAAGGAAGATTTGCTTTCTGTTTCTAACTACTCTATGCAGTTTACTTTCTGTTACTTTTTTATAACTTGTTTTACAGCTGTTTAATACTTCCAGCCTCATATACCTCTCCTTTTTCCATCAGCTGCTTTCTTTAAGCTATGCCACAAACTGTGGGGGTTTTTTTGACTGTTATACGCTGATGCCCCTTAGTTTGATGTGTGAGAAGTCCTACAGGCTCGCAGTGATAAGGCTTTTTTTGTACCATCTTCTCTGCATCATGGTTCATACAAAACTTTCCTAATTAGTTCCTGCACAACTAAGCCTTAGTCCACTGGAGGTCTTGCAGAGCCTGTGCCTTCCTTCTCCTGTTGCGAACTTGAAAAGTATCTATTTAAAGCAGATGTATTTTAATTATTGCATAGTATATTGTTATTTGTAGCTGTTAATACCTTTGTGTCTGACCTTTTAATTCTCAAATAGCGCTCTTGAACCCAGTTTTCCAAAGAGCCAAGGGGTTACAGAGTACCTAGTCTTACTCAGTAGCACTCTGCCCCAACAGATCTCATATGGGGCTCTGCATCTAGAAGGCAGTTTTGGAAACAGTTTTGAACCTAGGTGCTTGTGATGCTTTCAGAGCTAGACCTGATCACATTTGTATTCAAGCTAGTGAGGGTTCTCTGGGAGGATTTGTCATTTAGTAAGAGTTTTCCAAGTGTCTACAGGCAAATATACTGTGAAGTAGGGCCAGAGACCTCCCCGTGTGCATGGCCGCGTTGCTAAGTGAGCTGATTAGCACAGAACATAGGGCAGCACTAGCTCAGGGCTGAAAAGCGTTGATCTGGAAACCCTGCTCCCACCGGAGCTCAGGCAGTTGCTGCTAGCTCGAGGGCCTCAGTCTTGTGCACTGTTCCCTGTTCTGATTTGTGCTTGGACTTTTCAAATCCTTTTGGCTCTCAAGCCTAAAAATGCCTAAATGAACGCAAAACTTCTCGCATTGATCATCTAGGCCAAGCTGTCACCTGCTCTGGATATTGGCAGAAACCACCTTCTTGGAAGAATCTTTGTATTAACCAGGGGCTTATGCCCTAATGGAGAAGGGAATAAATCCTTTCCTAAACTCTTGCCTCCTCAATATTATGATGCCTTTTAAATAGCTTTTAATGATACATAGCAGATAAAGAAGGACATTAGTATGCAAGAACTTGCTTGCAGATATGCTGCATGCTTAATCTGGGAAAGGATGCTGTCTTTGCTGACTGGGTCTCACTTAAATTCGTCTGGTGAAAGAATAAACTGATGGTGATCCTGTGAGCTGCTGCCCTCTGTTGCACAAATCCAACACAACACTGACGCTATCCCCTGGTAGCAGGGAGATGAAACAGTAATACCCTGACTCGGAGTTAATGGCAGCTGTCTTCCTTGGAAAAAACTCACGAGCGGTTGTGTTGGTTTTCTGCATAACTTGAGGCACGACAATGGCTGTGAAGGGCAAAGTGCCAACGTTGTACCTCCAGCTATTGCTGAAGGTATGTAGTATTTCTCTGTGTGGTATTACAGGAGTATTCTAGACTGCCTTTGAAGTGTGGTGGGGAAAATGCAGATCTCCGCTATCGAAGTTGTTTGGATTTTTATATGCTGATAGACAAGCAAAGGACACACTTTCAAATCTTAAGACTATTCTTTGCTATAATATGTATCGTATGGGGGAAAAATTATTGTAACTTTGTCATTGAATAGAAGATTAATCTCAATTTAGTCTTGTATATGTGTTTTAATACAAGATCCTTAATGACACTTTTTCTTAATTCCAGGATGACCTCTCGGCTAGTCCTCAGCTGTTTACTTCCATGAGCGCTTATGATGTAGACCTTCCAATTCAAACAACTGAAGATGTGTTGTTCTCTTCTCAATTTAATCAGCCCAAAGAGCTTCCTACAGACTTTTCCTCTGTGGATCTCAGCTTTCTTCCAGATATTACCCAAGATAACAAAGAACAAAACCTATCTGAAGAGGGTCATGAAATGCAAAAAGAGCTTGATGGGTCAGTATCAAGGAATGAGGACAGTGGTATCTTCATGGATGAAAGCAGCTTGTCACATCCAGATGTGACTCGACCATCTCCTGAAGCACCTGGTGTGTGTCCTTCTCTGACACCAATGACTCCTATGACCCCAGTGACACCTGCATCAGAAAGCTCTGGCATAGTTCCTCAGTTACAGTAAGTTTATGTATGTATTATACAAGTAGCTTATATAATAGTCATGGTTTCGCTTAAACTGCAAGGTACTGCTCTAACTTCTCGCTTAGAGAATGTAGCAAGCATGGTTTGGTCTTAAATAAGCCCACTCAAACTAGAGGGGCAGCTATTCCTCTTTGGGGAGAGATGGAGCAAATGAACTGACAATACTGGAAGGCAACTAGATACTGTGCTGATCAGTGCAATACAAAAATGGAAGCGGCACAGAACAATACCCAGCTTAGCAAAACAGGGGAGTGTGGACTTGATGAACATGCTGGGTGAGTGAGTATCTGAAATGCTTCTGGTTTGTTAATGGGAAAAAGTCTCTTCTGGGAGACAGAAGATGAAGTCTCTCAATGGGATAAATTATTTATATATGGTATGTACTGCTAATTAATTCAGTCTGCAAAAAGAAAAGATAAATAACACTTGAAAAGGACGATTTCTTCCAGCAAGGAGAATGTTAAGGATCACAGCAGACTCCAGGGGTGTCAGTCTGCTTTTCTGAGTGCAGAAACAGGCTGAACTGAGCAAGGGAAAGGGGAATGAGAAGAAGGGTGAGAAATTCTGGCCTCGTTAAAAGATCCTGTCCTGTCTAGGCTAGAGCAACTATGAAGTAGGTTCTACCTGTAGAGAGTAACATACCCTTATCTACCTTGAGTGCTGTAGTAACTCTGTAAACACTGAGTAATGGTTCAATTCAAAGCTGTAAAAGACTTCAGTGATGTAGTTATTGGAAGATATGTAAACTAAGTATTCAGGGACTAATAATTTCATACTTTGGTATAGCTCAGAAACTGTAATTTTGGTATTGAATTACTTAAGTTTTGCCAAAAGTAGCTTAATGCTAGAGTGGGGAAAAAGGCAGGCAGGAAATTAGTTGATAGCAATAATTAATTGGAGTGTGATTTCACATCAAGTTAATAATGTTGGGAGTTGGCTCTGTAGTGGCTTGCTTTTGCAATAAGAAAATTCCTCTCTCCTTCCTCAGGAATATAGTGTCAACTGTAAACTTGGCTTGTAAACTAGATCTGAAGAACATAGCTCTGCATGCCAGAAATGCAGAGTATAACCCAAAGGTAAATCTTAAGGACTGAAAGCTTTACACACACTCCCCTTTCTCAGTGCTGATGGCTTCTAATATAGAAATTCACCATGAGTTTTGTCCCTTTTCTAATAGCACTGTCTTGACCCATGGGGAAAGTCATAAAAATCTGCAATTTGGGCCTGTTAAATTAAAAGAAATACAGGTGGCCACAAGGAGACTTTCTTTTTTCTTTGAATAAAGCCCTAGCAATGAGATGTTACCCAGCTGTTTAAGAAAGGAAATGAACTCTCCCACCTGTGACCAGCTACCTCCAGCTGAAATGGCTAATGCAGCCCTTGCTGAGGGGGAGGAAAGATCTGCCCCTAAACTCTCGGCTGAAGGAAAAAGAATTACTGGAGTCAAACTGGTATTATGTGATACTTCTACCAAGTGGCCTAGACTGCAGAAACTTACTGGGAATAGATGGACTTTCTGTAAGTGACTACAGACTGCTCAACAAGATGTAAGGGACAAGGCAGTGGTCCTGTAACTGTAGTCTTAAGCCCCTGGGTCTTAGGGGGCTGGAAAATAACTTCAGGGTGGTAAATAAACACTTTTACAAAGGAAACGCATGCTGTGTTGAGCTTTGAAAGTGACAATTCTTGAAAGCATGAACAGAAATACAGTACCAGTTAAATCCCTCAGCTGGACTGTGATGTCTTCCTTTGAATTTGCAGAGGTTTGCTGCTGTGATCATGAGAATCAGGGAACCACGAACAACAGCCCTCATCTTTAGTTCAGGAAAGATGGTCTGCACAGGAGCAAAGAGGTATTTTTTTGCTTTTCCTTCCTTCTAAAGGTCTGGGTCTTACAGCTTTCTGATGAAAAATGTCAGAAAACCTTGTTTAAATTACCTAGCAGAGGGCTGTCATAATTGCAAGGGAAAAAATGCAGTACCGGTATTGAAAAAATGTCTAGCTTTCTTCATGATGGCAGTTCAGTAATTACTGAACTGCAAGCTTCTGTCCCTGAATATAGATTGAGCTGAGCAGACATTAGCAGAAAAGCTGCTAAAATGCCTGGGAATTGTTAAGGGGTTATTTGCATTTCTCACTGACTTTAAAGTGAGTTAGGACATAACTTGTGTCTGTCAAGTCTCTCCTCAGTGTCTGTTCACTAGTCAACACATCTGCCTCTAGGGAAAATGGGAATTGGAGAAAAGCAAAGATTACTTCTGTGCTTGGAAGCTCTTATCCTCAAGTTCTTCAGCTGCTGTGGTTTTTACGTCCCTAAACTGTCAATGAGCTAATCCATTAACTTGTAGCTTAGGAGACCTCTTCTCCAACCCCTACCACCATCCCAAACTAGCTAGATGACTGTACTGGTGTCTGCAGTCTCCCTCTTGGGTCAGCTCTGAGAAGCTGTTGTAAGGAACTAAGAAAGAAACCTCTGAAGAGGGGAACCCCTGAGTGATGCAACATGTTCCAGCGTGCTCAGATACACCACAGGAAAGTGAATGACAAAGTGCCTTATTCTTTTTAGCTCACTGAAGTGGTTCTGGGGATAGAGGCTTGCTATTTTGAGCAGTAGCATATTTTTTTCCTGGAGCCCAGATTAGCATGGTGGTGGCTCTAAACTGACTTCCGTCTTGAGAGCAGAAGAAAGCACTAATCGAAGCTGCTTTCCCCGTCTGCTCTTCCTTCAGTGAAGAGCAATCACGGCTCGCAGCCAGGAAGTACGCACGCGTGGTGCAGAAGCTTGGGTTCCCTGCCAAGTTCCTGGACTTCAAGATACAGAATATGGTTGGGAGCTGTGATGTGAGGTTCCCCATCCGGCTGGAAGGCTTGGTTCTCACTCACCAGCAGTTCAGCAG
>NW_010544505.1:6096-9531 GCF_000687285.1 Phaethon lepturus
ACAGCCCCATGCAACTTGGAGCAGTGTCTTTGTAAAGCTGCAAACAGACTCAAATTCTGAGCCTGCCCAAGCCTGGCAAAGGAGAGTAATAGTTAATCAGATGCTGAATATCAAGAATGTCTTTTGCTCACCAGAAGAGATGCTCACTGTTTCAGTGAAGTGGCTGTAGATGCCATGTGTTACAATACAGATAGTAAGGTTTATCTTCTGCAATGACTCCTGTTCTGAGTGGGGCACAGGCAAAAATGACCCTCTGCTTAATTGCTAGGATGACATAGAGCAGCTAGCAGTAAAGCTTCCAGTGCTTGAAACTGTGACTGACACAATTCAATAGTGAAGGGGTCTAAATTGCCCTTCTGTGTGGTGTTCGCTGCTTTCTCCTTGCAGGGACACCATAAACACCAGCTTGAGAAACCTTGCAAGTGAGAGCATACTATGCAAGTGTGCAGCCACTTCTGGGGTAAACTGGATGCACGTTATATCTGGGCTGAAGCTCCTGGGTTCTTTGCTCAGTTGATTAATGAAGATACTAGCTTTTACGAAAGCTTTCTTTGACCATGAATATTGTTGATGCAATCTTTGGTGTTGCTGCATATTAGCAATGTGTACCAGAGATTTTCACTAATCTGAGCAGTGCTGGTGATCACAATTTTATGTCTCCTGTTACTGTCAAGTGCAGTATCAAACCTTACTGGGTATTTTTTGTCACTGCAGACCATGTCAATAGGAAAATAACCAGTTTTGATTAAACACTTCATGTTTACTTGGAGCAGCTCTTAAGCTGCTTGAACCTGGTCTATACCCTTGCTCTGTTGTGAACCTTTAATACTAAGCAGGCCTCTCAACTCCCATCAAACCAGATGCCTATCTGCAAGGATAAGGTTTCTAACCTTCAGGCATGAAGCCAGACTGCAGCTGCAAAATACAGAGCTGAAAATATAGTGTGTTTCTGGGATGTTGCTTTGGTTCTTTCTGGCTGGGTATCTCTTGGCCATCAAGTTAAAATAAACCTGTGGCTGAGTGATTGGTATGATGTGCCTTCAGGATGGGCTTGTTCAGAACTAGTTATTGCCATCACTGAGGAAAGTATTAGGATTTTGGCACTGACAAAATAAAGATTTGTTTGTGTCTGTCTTAGCACTGCATTTAATATTTTTGCATTTAATTTGGGGACTAAATAGATAAGATTTTCTTAGCTGTCATCTTGTCTTAGTTGCACAAGTTGCTTCCTGATGAGGGCTCTTTGCAGACTCGGAAGGATTTGAGTACTGTCTGAAGACTACAGTAATGGTTTCAATGCTATGGAAAAATTACATTGGGATGTGGTTCAGAAGTCTTTAAGCATGAAGAACTCCTACCAGCTCCGGCTGGGATTACCAGCTTTCTCTTGAAGATGTCTAAAACCTGACCTGCCTTTGGGTAGCTAGCTAAAATCTGTGGGTCTAATTACTCTATTGTTAGTATAATTAAAGAGCACTTTATGCATACAAAACTGAAATAGTATTTGTATTTTACTAATCTTACCTGCTTGCTTTGAAACAGCTATGAACCTGAACTATTTCCTGGCCTTATTTATAGGATGGTCAAACCAAGGATAGTGTTGCTTATCTTTGTGTCGGGAAAAGTTGTACTAACTGGTAAGTGGTCTCCCTCTGTATATCTGTAATCAAGTGCCACCACATCTTCTGAGAAAGCTAATGTTTCATTTAAATGCTAAGCTAATATCTTGCCACAGTAAAGCCACTTGGAAATCTTTTTTAATGCCTACTGCTGCTTATCTGTGTTTTCTGCAGATAACAATATCTGTATTGTTGCACTAAAATCTCCTATTGTACAGGGCGTGTTCTGAGGGAAAGGTTTACACATTCATACTGAGTGTCACTTAATCTAGCTGCTAGTTCATTGAAACAGTTTTTTGTAGCTAATGTTTGTTGCACTAGCACGGTAGTGTCACTGTCAAGGAACATCCCTTCCTACTGCAATACAGCTTGTGTACAAGACTTGGTATTAAAGATTTGCTTGCAGTAAGGTGGAAAAGGTGGGGTTTGAAATTGCAGGTGCCCTAACAAAGCTTAAAAATAAAAAAGCTTCTCGGAACCAGAGGAGGGGAGTTCTCAAACTATGAATCAACTTCCAGTATGGGAATAAATGCCCTTCATTTCTTGTTTCTGTCTTTCTACTTTATCAACAGGCAAAGGTGTTACTGTTAAGCAGATAACACCATGGTGGCTCTCAGTTGCTTTTTTTTTTCCCCAAGCCAATGTTTTGCAGCTGTCAAGAGTAGCCAACTCCTGTTTGTTCCACAGGTTAAACAAAACTAGTCTTAAGGCAAAGCAAGCCAGAAATTGTTCTTTGTGAGGTGGCAGAAGTATGATAATTCTTCCTTAAATTAATAGCAAGTTGCTTTTAAACTCCTGTGTTTCTTCATGGTTTGTAATCTTATCATTAGGTTTGGTTGCACTCAGTTGTTCTCAACACTGTTAATTCTTAACCTGTTTTTTTCTAAATGTCTTTCTAGGAGCAAAAGAGCGTTCTGAAATCTATGAGGCATTTGAGAACATTTACCCCATTCTAAAAGGCTTCAAGAAAGCATCATAACACAGCCCATAAAGCAACTAAGAATAATATATGGGTTTGTATTACTACACATGGAACAGAAGCAAGGGTATTCATGGACCCAGTTGTACAGTTGTGGATTGTTAAGCTCAGCTTTAAGTGTACTGAAACCTAGCTCCTGCAATGTTGTATTTTCATGTTTAAACTCAAAATATATTTTTGTCTACCACACAGCTTACAAAATCCAGCATGACTCAATTTCAGTGCTTTTGAAGACAGTGATTGCAGAGGAAATCTGTTGAATCCCTCTGATCCTACTGGTTGGATAAACTCTTGTGCGTAATGGTGTTAGTAGTCCTTTCACAGAAGACACTCAAGGCCCCTGCCAGAGCTGGAACATACCTAGAAAGTCCACATGTGGAAGGGATAACTAAGCAAATTAGTTAACAAAATGGTACCCACTTGTATTGCTGACGTCATCTCTGGTGATGGGAGTTTGTTGCTTGTCCCAGACAAAAGCATGTTGGTTAGGAGCTACCTTTGAAGTGGACTTGAGGAAAATCCAAAGAATCTTGGATGATCAATGCTTAATTATCTGGGTTATTTAACCAGATGTCAGCCAATACCACTACATCAAAGCCTTTGGTAATTTTGCAGCTAGAACAGTGGGGTTCTTATACTTATCTCCAGGTGAACTCAAGGCTTCCTTTTCAAAATGTGTCATGCTCAGGCTGGTGATGTGACTAGGAAGTCACACAGTGTCAAGATTATCCCTTGACTCCTTTGGTACCTCCTATGATTCTCTGGGAGCAAGTGGCTTTTTCCACAACAGGGCTTTGGTGCTGCTGGGGTTTGTCTTACATTCTCCCCTTGTTTCCT
>NW_010544505.1:9562-11079 GCF_000687285.1 Phaethon lepturus
CTGTCGGAGAAAACCTGAGCCACTAGAGGTTGCTGTTAGATGACTTACGCATAACCCAGGCCAAAAGCTACCTCTGTGCTTCTCGATGGAAGTACATAATATGGGCTTAATATGGGACAGGGTGTCATAGTATTGTGGGGCTTAGTTTTGCTGTCACTAGTTTATTTCTAAGTTGGTGAGGATGTGATTTCAACTTGTGTGTCTGTAATATGTCTCAAGTGCTTTTATAACTGTCTCTCTGCTCCTCTAGAAAAAAGTTTTTCAACTTTGTGCACTTCCTTATGATAAACTGGTCTTAACTATGTTATCAGTTTCTTTGTCACAGTCAAGCTGTGGATTTCCACACTCAAATCTATTCTAAACAGAGGCTTACTTTTCTGTTTGTTTTCTAACACTGTAGACTTTCCATAGCTATGGGCTTGGACATCTATTTGCACTGTAGCTGTAAAAGCTGATAAGCTTGAGTTACAATAATCTTTTTTCAAGTGAAAAACAACCTGTGCTTACTGGGATGTTGGAAAAAGTTTATCTAAGATGAGCCCTCTTAAAGATTTTTGGTTTTAATTAAGAGCTTGCCACATAATTTCATCAGTAAAGTTAATGCTCTTTAAAAGTGTGGGTGAAGTCTTAAAGATTAAAAAAGGACTCTGTGCCTTTTCACTGAGCTACTAGTAACTTAATATTCATTATGATAACTTGTCTTAAACAGCTATCTTGGTTCTACCTACATAGTGCTGTTCATGCCAGTGTTTTGTAGCACTTAAAATACACTAGGAAGGGTAAACAATACAGGCCTAGATTCTCTATTTTAAACTGAGATGTGTTTTGGTTTGTTGTTTTTTTTAAGGGGGTGTTGCTCTAAGTTATTCTGGCTTGTGTAGACTGTGCCTCTCTTCTGATTACCAGGTGTTTCCCACTATCCTCACACAGAAGACTGGCTTCTAGATTGTAGTTGACCACACCCATTTAACTCTTGATTCTGCTGCCAACCTTGAGGCTGGGGTGAGGAAACCTACTAGCTCAGGATGTGTATCAGTACTTGCCATTCTTCTTATGCAAATTGTTCTTGATATTATTGTAACTATAACCCCAAAGGACTGACCTTTGTATATGTAGTCCATGAGGCAGTGCTACTGGTCAGCACTACCTGTATGAGGCTCATGCAAACACCCAGCACCCCAGGAAGCAGAATACAACCACACTGCTTACTGCAGGCTTCAGTAAGCATGATGGCATATCTGCAGTAGGTGCTAAGTTGGCTTTTTCTCAACTTCAGCTTTTGCAAAGAAAATAAAATTGCACCATTTCCCTCCCAAGCCCAGTGTGGCTGGGCTGGCTGAGCCTCCTGTTGTGGGGCAGGGCCTGCACCACTGCTCACCCACCAAACCCTCCCCGGGAGCAGAGAAGGGGCGACCCGTCTTCCTTCAGGTGCCGCAGGCAGCCAGGCCCTGAGGCCGAGAGGAGGAAACCCGAAATGTTTCTTTTTAAGGCCGTGACGGCGCTGCCTCTTTCCCCCA
>NW_010544506.1:0-219 GCF_000687285.1 Phaethon lepturus
AGCGTTGCCCTCTCAGGTACCAGCGCCGTGTCTACACCTGGGCTCACGGTCCAAAGGGCTTTCCTCTCCCAGTTTGGCCAGTTCCACCAGCATTACTGGGAGTCCCAGCAGCACCAGCATCTGGACCTGGGCTCACCAGCTCCCCTCACCCTTTCTGTACCTGCCTGTGCTGCACCCCGGTACATCCCTCTGCTACCCCACGGGGGCCACGGGCACCCA
>NW_010544507.1:0-291 GCF_000687285.1 Phaethon lepturus
TTCCTGCCACGGCCCCACGCCGCAGGTCTGCCATGCCATGTCCAACGGTTCCTTTCTATGGCCGGCAAAAGCCCTGAGGTGCTGTGAGAGAGGAGCAGCTCTGCTGTACGTCGAGATGTTGCCATGAGCCCTGCCCTGGGACGGCGACAGCGGGACGTGTTCCCTTCCCGCTCGGCATCGCCTCTTCTTGCGGTCACAGCCCAGGGCTGAATCCCCATCCCCAGCACCCGGGGCCGCCACGGCTCCTTGCTTTTAGACCAAATCAACATCCCCGCACCAGGAAAAGTCCCT
>NW_010544507.1:554-784 GCF_000687285.1 Phaethon lepturus
GGGCTGCATTGTCTGCCGTGCCCGTGCGTGGAGGGCTAAATATAACCCCGCGCTGGGGACAGGCCTGGGCGAGGAAGGGAGCTGTTTGGGGTTTGCTTTTCCTTCGTTGTGCGCTCTTGGCAATGGCATTGGTAAGGGCCAGATTGTCCCTGGTTTGGTGTTGCCTCGATGGTGGGTGCTGTGGGCACGGGGTGCTGGGGCTCGGGGGTCCGTGCCTGGCCCAGGAGGCT
>NW_010544508.1:0-24987 GCF_000687285.1 Phaethon lepturus
CCAATCTCCCCCACACTGATCCTTGTGCTCCCTCCCTGCCGTTTTCCTTGCGTTGGAGGACAGACCTCATCTCTCTCTCGCTTTCATCTGTCCCTCAGAGCTTCCACCACTAAGGTATTTCAGCCAGCTGCGATCCAGGGTTGCCAACAGCCACCCGGACACAGTGCTGGGAGCTGCTGCACTCCCTATGGGATGCCTGCCATGGAAGAGCACATGCCCCAGTCCATCAATCCACACACCCAGACCCCAGTCACCACTCCTCCCTTCCCAAATCTTTCCCTCTGTCTCTTCCTATTCTCAGCTGACATCCAGGAGTGGCTCACTAAATACATCATGCAACAAAACGCAACCCCGTAAAGGCTTTTGAATGCTTAGTAGATGAATATTTAATGGCAGGTGACTTTCACTAATGGGAAACAGGCCAGAGCATACATCTCTGCCCATGCTGGGAATCGGGGCGTGTTCCCAGAAAACCTGGATTCAGAGACAAGCAGACAAGAGATGAAGGGATTCGCAACTCCCAGAGCTCAGAGGAGGTTCCCTCTCTGCAAAACCTGTACCTCATTTGGGCGCGACCCTTCCTGCCTCGCTGGCTGCTCAGTCCGTGATCCACGAACCGGCCACGTCCATCATACCAGGGCACCGGGTGGGAGAGCAGCAAGGCTCTACCTGACCTCTGTGATGAGAGGGGCCCATCAGGTCGGTGATCTCTGCGTAGGGCCATGGAAAAACAACATCGCCCGTGGCAGCCTGCTTGTGGGTATTTGTCCGTCGCTCTGTTGGAGATGAAGACATCTGATGCTACTACTCCTAGAAAAAAAAGACGTCCTTGGCAGTATTGCCGTGCAGAGATTAGCGGGGTGGATACAGACAGCTCTACCTCCCCACTGACCCCAGTGGGTATATGGCCTGGCCCCTTGACAGGGACTGCAGCCCTAACACACCAGCTGTGGCTTTCTCGTGTCCCACAGCAAGCAGGCAGAAGCTGGTGCCTGCAAGGAAAGGGAAGCAGGAATTGGGAGAAAAGCCTCCTTCCTCCCCACAACCTAATAAAAAAGAGAAAGGCATCTGCCAAACAGCTGATTTTTCCTACAGCCCAATGCCGCTAACAGTTACGGAGCCAGGCACACCTCTCCCGGGGACTCCACTGCGTGAGGACTCTGTTTTCCCTTTTAAATTGGAAGGAATGTCTGTGCTCTGGCCCCCACAACCTCATATTTTCCACCACAAGGCAATGACCGGTGAGGCCCCATAAGGGGAACAATGACATGAGAGTCTGGGGAAGAGGAAATCTCTACTGCAAACAAGTCTGGAAAATGGCTGCTAGAAAGAAGGGAGCTCGCGTCTGGCAGCGCTCTCCCTGCTGCAGCCACGCTCCACCGCTCACCCTAAAACCCCCCTCACACTCACAGCCTCAAAAATGTAATGGCCCAAAACTGCACTGTCTCTTAGCACTCCTCCCTCCACCCATCCCTGCAGTGCTTCTGGAAGAAGGGGCTCGATTCCCTCCTGACGCATCACGCGGTGAAACTGCCAGCTCCTCTAGAGCCACCAGGAACTTTCTTGCTAGCGCTGGCTCCTGGCAAAGCACGGAGGCAGGAGATCGGAGACCGATTTGCGTGTGCCAAACCAGCTGGAGCGGCTTCAGCTGTGAGCAGGGCAGAGTCGGTCCCACGGGAGGAGAGGAGGTGGTGCTGCTGCTGCGCCGCGGTTCTCGAGGGGGGAGGAATCCAGTTAATCACTTTGTATTTGGATGAGAAAATAACCCTCGCGCACAGGGAAGGATTTCAGTGCACATGAAAGGTCCTACATCAAGTTAGTCCCACAGGACCTGTGGGATGAGACTGGTATCATCCTCCTCCTCATGTGACAGACTGGAAAAGAAAGGCCCAAGGGAGTGGATTTGCTCAAGAACGACCAGAAGACAGCAGCTCAGCTCCATTTGCTCCCTGGTCTGGAGCCAGAACCACTTTGCAGTGCTACTACTCATTGGGGCATGACTCTCCTTACGAGACCCCAAGCGCCCTGGGCCAGGCTCTGTTTTGCCATGGCTGGGCTTCTGGGAACCGCAATTCTCCATCATGTTTTGTTTAAAACACAAAAATTAAAACAAGACTGAAATTTCAATAGGAGGGGGCTGTTCTGTATGCGGGTAGCACAGGAGACAAGTCACAGCACATTAGGGGTGGTCAGAGGAAGCCCTTGACAACAGGAGGGTGTGAAGCACGAGGATGAGGAGCATGAGTTCCTCCTCCTCGGGGCAGGCGGGCAGAGGTAGAGCACTGTCCCCTGGCCTCCAGCCTGGAGCAGAGCTATGGAGCACAGACTCCTAGCAATTAAACAGACGCCATCACCTCTCTCCTTCTCCAAGCACACCCAGACTCAGCAGTAAAAGGAAGGTTTCTCTGCCAGCTGGCATTTTCCCAAAGGCATGCTTCTTCCCCTGCAAGACGCAAGCAGTCCAAGTCCATGGAGCCCAGCAGCAGGGCCCTGAGATCATCTGCCCCATTTTGGGGTATACTTACTCAGCAGCGTCCCCCCATTACCAACCTGAGGCGGTAGGTGGGATATACAACCTCATATGTTCCCTTTCAACCCCTAAATCTGTGGTGAGACACAGCCCTTTCTGTGTCATGGCAATCCCTCGTTTTCCATCCTTTGTCCCTCTAATTTCCCACACTCAGAAGCCCTGCAGATTTTACTGGTCCTGCCAGTAAGATTTGTTGCCTGTTTTTCCAGCCAGCTGGGATGATTTATTTCTGAATGGGATCCTAATCTGGCACATTTCTCAGACATCACCTGGCTCCAATGGAGCGAAGGGACGAGCAAGCTGAGCAGTTGGAGGCAAGTTAGGATTTACAACCCTATGGCACATCCTCACCTCTTCCAGTAACTGGATACAGAAGAGGAACATAGAGTGCAGGAAATGCTGAGGTTTACCAGCAGCTTCCAGCTTCTTGTGCAAGAGACCTCAGTAGTTGTGTTCCCGTCACTAATGCAATGGATTTGATGATCCCTCTTCCCAGCTCTGTGTCTTGGTCCTTCTCTACCCATGTTCTACCACAGCACATCGCAGAAAAAGCAATGGAAATCACTATGCGATTGGAGGGAAGCACTGAGTCAGCCTCAGTGTGGGAGGGAGAGTGAGAACAGAATTGGACATAAGCCAGTTTTGCACTTCTCATTTTCTAGCCTTGGTCAAGGACTTGCTCAGCTCCTTGTTCATGCAGAGCAGCTTCAGGGCTGCTCCACCCAATGGCTCTGCTGGAGGTGGCTCAGCAAGAGCAAACCCCCAGGGGACAGTGCTCTCTGTCACAGTCGTTCTTCTCCTTTGAGGCTTCTTTACTATATGAAAATTCATGAGACCCCTCTACAGAGTGGGAACAGTGAGGAGGGGTCAGAATAAACCCCATTATTAGGCATTATTTTGTCTAGACAAGTTTTCTTGGCCCGTGGTATTGACAGAACATCCCCCTCCTGAAACCATATAGTCAGGAATGGTTATCAGACTAATGGGAAAATCTGAAAACAGAAGCGAGGAAAAACAAACTTGCAAGGGGGGAGAAGTTTGCGAAGGCTGGGCAACTAACCTGGAGTTTGCCTATCAGTGCTACATCTGCCAAAAAAGCCCAGCTCCATCAAAGGTTAAACTGTGTCGCTGTAGCCAGAGGGAGCTGGAGGCAAGTCTGCCAAAGCTCTCTCATACTACAACCTTCAAAATGCAAACTAGGATTTCAGGAGGTAGGCAGATGCAAAGAAAGCTCTCTAGGTTCTTGTAACCTCAGCTTTTACTACTGAAGACCTGACAACTGGAAGAAGGGTTATGTGCGCCTACTCATTTGTATTGGAAAGAGGAGAGGAAAAACACTGCTGTAAAAACTAAGTGAAAATCCTGGCTGCGAGAGGAACATGGGGAGGGCTGCACAAACTACCAGGAGAGATGTGCATGTGTTTTTCTCTGCTCTCAGAAACATCACATCATTACAAGCAAATCCCAATAAACTGCAAGGGCAGTCACCCCACAGCCCCGCCAGAGAGTAGCAGTGCTGGGCCATCCGGCACCCAGCACAAAGGGAACTGTAACCCCTGAGTTATGACCAGCTACTTCATTTCAACTCCTGCTTGCCCTTATTATCCCCCAGAAAGCCTCCGGCCCAGGCAGCGGCACCTGAAACTGTCGCTGTGCGGAGGTAACACCATTTCACACCTACCCTGAAGGGGCTTCTCTCTGCAATAGGGAAAGCGCTGTAAGTCTCTCTGACTTGCGCTTAATGGCTGACCTCTTTGCTGAGACAGCCAAGAGGAAGCTCTGGTAAGGCAAGAAGGCCATGAGAAAATTGGTAGCATCACTATGAAATACGCTATAAAACCCGGTCACTATGGTAGCGGCCACAGCTGGGAGGAAAGAAGAAAACTTCTGAAGTCCAAGGGTTTCCAGCCTTCCCACGGACGCCCCAAGGATGCGTATCACCCTGGGGCTATCGGCACCGCATCCACCTGCAGCCCCTTGGCCCCTGCACTGCTCCCTGCAGCTCACGCTGAACCCCTCTAGCTCAAGATGGTTGGCCAAACACTGAGGCTTTTTCTTAGGCAAGCTGCTTGTGCTTACACTGGTGTGTCCTTGTGGGTCCCGTCTCATTCCTGATTTAACCCAGCATAAACAGAAGGGGAACAGGAGATAAACCGTGCTGTGTGGGCTATCAGTGAGGCAGACAAATGGTATTTCTCCGGCACCCCCCCAACCTGTTTGCTTACAATCTGTTGCTCTCATGATATACCTGTTACAACCATGTTCCCTCTTGCAGCAGTGAAGCAGTATATAAAATGAAGGGTAAACGTAATTGCGTAGTGAATAACCTCTGCTGTGCTCATTAGAAGCAGCACACCCCACGCCCACGCGTGTAGTCTCAGGGAAGCAGACCCAGTCACCCCCACTTCTCCCAGAGCAGAGCTCCCCTTATCACCCCATGGCTTCTGTGCCAGGCTGACAGCACAGACTCGCCAGCATTTGCAGCCCGAAGGCAATTCTGTCATAAAGAAACAAGAGAAGTGATTATTGATTTTCTATAATTCCTAAATAATGCTGGGTAACATTTTTCAGACAGAGAGCTAATTCACTACAAAATGCAATTTGAGGTTGACCAAAGCTATTTGGAAATTTGTGCCTCGTTTGGGGAACAGCTTTGATTCCAAAATTATTTCTAAGATGAAGTGAACTATTCCCACCCCCCCCTTTTTTTTAAATATATTTCATGAAGTGTTGTATGTAAACTTAAAGGTCAAAGAGAGCAAAATAAAAACATGTTTTGATAAGCTTAGCAACTTTGTTTGGTCAGTCCTTTTTTTCTGTTGATAATAAAATATGAATTTCAGCTGACCTGAAATTTTTGGTTTGACTGATTCAGCTAGGGAATTAAAAAAAAAGAAATTATTCCCATGGCTTTATTCCTAAAACATCGTTATTTGGTGTCTAAAGCAACCTATTCTTCTCATTCTTTCATCTCTTTCCATCTGGCTCTTTGTCACCATGTCTGGAAATAACGAAGAACTGTTGCAGACCTCTCCCCCCGCCCCCCTCTGCAATCATAGAATTTTTTCCTGTCTAGTTGGGAAGACTGTTGGTGCTGACTCTCATGGCTTGACTTTAAGAACCAAACACACAGAAAAACAAAGCCACAGCTCCTTTTGGTGGTTCTGATAACCCAGATAGATGTTGATTCAGGGAAAGCGTCCTCTCCTCTGAGTCATGCCGGCAAAGCAAACAGCACTGATTTAACAAAGCAGCTCCCAGTCCGAATCGTACTGGGGCAGGAAACACCTTTCTCCAACCCTGCTTTGGTCCCCTCTCAAACGCTCAGTCCCATCCCAACGCTTCCCATCCCTCAGACCCCGAGGAGCCTGCGCCTGCCTCCTGGCTGAGACACGCCAGGAGTGCTGCAGGTCTCAGCAGAGGAGAGTATCATTCCTCCTGCTGGCACCAGCCAAACCCAGCTGGCAAGCTAACAGGCCTCAGGAGGTTTACATGCAGAAGCTCAAATGGGAGGCTGATACCGGCACTACAGAGCGGTACAGAGATACTGGGGCTCGCCTTCAGAAGCGGAGAGTGCCCAGGACTCATGCAGAGACAACACGGCACTGCCTGCGGCGGGGGAGCGGGTGCCTGGGTCCTCTTCCCAGCTCTTGTGCCCTGATGGGTGATTTCAGGAGACTTGCTGCCGTTGCCTATACATGCACCCAGAGGTGACTCATCTTGCTGAGATGTAAGGGACCTGAGCGCATCACTGCAGTCACTTAACAGGGCTTTTGAACTTCAGCAGCCTACCTGTCCCCAAGCCAGTAAGGGCAGGCAGCCAATGCCAGCCAGAAGCAATGACGATGACCCAGGCGCTTGCAAGTCCCTCTTTTCTCACTGCTCTGGAGACAGCGATGAGGTGTTAGGGACTCGCTGTGAACTTCAGTACTGCCCTGGGCTAGAAGGAGAGAGCTCTGAGCCCTGCTAGTGATCCTGAGGCTTTCCACAGCTCCCGCAGCCGCATTCCTAGAAGAGGGATCACTGCTTGAATCACCTCCAAAAGCACGAACTATTCTCTAATACTTCTTGAGCTCTTCCCAGGATGTTTTGCTTTCTGCCCTGTGGCCTGGCCAGGCTGCGTTTTGGAGATGAAAGGCTGTGAATGCGCACAGACGCCAGCATCCTTATGCATTCCTGGCTCGCAGGCTTTCCTCGAAGCAGCTGTGGGCACACTGCCGGGGAGCAGGAGCTGCCTCCCAGTCCAGAGAGAGGGCTGCCACTCTGCCGGCTGGCAAACCCATATTTGCCAGGCACGCTGCAAGGTCCCAGCACAAAACCCTCTACGTTGGGGCCAGCAGTGACTCCCTGGGGCCCCCAACCAGCCCAGCAGAAAACAAGACAGCTCCCCTACTTCCCCTAAGGGCTATGATAGCCTTAATGAGACAAGGTGCAAAAATGTAGAGGGTTTGATGCTATCAGTACACAAACCTGCTTAATAACAACGTGTTTCTCATTTCTTTTGTCCCCACGGCTCCCAGAGCACATCACAGACAGAGCACATGAAGCATCACTGCCCACCTCTGGACAACATGTGCTATAGGGGCAGAAACACAAAGAGCACTTGAGGTTCTTGGGCAGAAACTTCAGGAGTTGTGCAACACCAGAGTGGCCAGCAGGAGCCTGGGGGGCTGCAAAGCAGACATCTGCATGCACCCCATCTCCCCTGCCCAGCTCTGGCACAAGCCAAACCAGATTCCCAACCCCAAACACTGGAGGGAACCTCATTGCTTTGTGCCAGCAAACCAGAGGCACGCCAACACTCGGGGCGGGACCGCATAGAAAGCCGCCGGACTCCCTTTAGCTGGCCACGCTGCCTGGCCCTTTGTGCAGGAGAGCCCCTGTTGCTGGGGCTGGCCTGTTCCTGTTGTGAATGCTCAGAAAAGCAATGTCCTCGCAGTTTGTGCGTATCGTATGGTGTGAGGCAAGTGCTCCCCTATTTCCCTCCATTGTCATAACTCAGAGGTGGGCTAAAATAATTGCATGCGCTTTCTCTGTGAGTGTATAAACTGCACCACTGCCACAGGCACACAAGACAGGTTATAGCCAGTAAAGGAAGACGGAATAAAGAAGTGGCTCTTTCTGGGTGTCCTCTTTAGACAGGTCCTTTTTCCCCATACCTCCCTAAGACAATTATCATTCTTGCTTCACACCACACGGGCAGTCAAACGGCCCCCTTCAACACCGCCTCACAAAAATCGCAGTGCAAGAAAAGCTGGCTTTGTGTCACCCGCCTGACCACCAACACAACTCAGGGCTGCCACAGGAGCTGTGGCTGGCACAAGCTCCGTCCCTGCATCTCCGCACTGCTGAGCCTCCGGTCCCCCTGGCATCCTCCTTCCCACCCATGGCCTTGGCCTGGACCAGGGAGCCCCGAGCAGGAGCATCAAAGGCACCAGCCCAGAGGGGAAATTTGTTGCCTTCCCTTCACACCACCGCTGCAGCGTGGTATTTTCAGCAAAGATGCTCCTGGCAACAAACTCAGTCCTTTGGGGTGTCTCTCTGCTATGCAGTCGCTCCTCCTGTCCACTGGCTGTTTAATTTCTCTCTTGAATACCAGACCTTCTGTTCGTTAGTGCTGAACATCCTCCAGCTGCCAGCAGCTCTTCTTGCTCTGTGCTGTCAAGCTGAAGACTGCTTCCCCCTCTGCCCCTTGATTGATTTTTGCTCCTGTAACTTTGTACTGGTGAAGCCTTCAGTTTTCTCAAGGGCATTTGGGCAGTCATGGTCTTCGAATCCTTTCTAATGCTTTGGAGTAAGAATTTGGGTTTTAGCTCTTTTGGACAAAAGGAAACTTAAACTTGATCTCCCTTGTTTTTTAGCAATGATCACTTGGACATCATGCCCACATTCTCTCAAAGGGGTTGGGAATAACAGCTTTAATGGTTTATTCTTCAGAAGTCTACCTGGAGGCTGAGAAAACATCTTCACAAGACCCGAGTGGCAGCACTTGCTGGTGAAACACAAGCCACAGAGACAGGTCTGATCGTGTCCTGCCTCACCACCAAGCTCCAGCTCCCCACTCCCTTGCCTGTCCATATGACTTTCCCTGCCCGCTTTCCCAACACACTGCTCTTACTGCCCTCCAGCAGCACCCCCCATCGCCAACGCCTGCCTTTGGGTGACACTGCAAAGCTCCCTGTGGGATCTTCCTGTAGGAAGCACACAGGACTGGGACGCACCTTGTGAGCCACCAAGTCCATCTTCACGCTCCCTCTGCGTACAGCTCCGTTCATGTGAGACTGATCAAAGGATGTTCCTTTTTCCCCCTTTTCACACCCATTCAAAGCCTGGTCTCAAAACCCGCTTGCAGTTACGAGCCTTCCCCTAATGTCAAGACTGACTGTATTCATGGCCAATTCATATCTGTTTATTCACACTGGCATATGAATAAATTCTATGCTTTAACTTAACTTAAAACATGTAAATTCTATACATAAACAGCACATTCCCCTCCCTGGTGTTTCATTCCCTTATCCTGCCCAGCACAAGCAACGAAAATAGATAGCAATAACATGTCTGTCTTAATAAATAATGCTCTTTTATAAAGGTAACTTGTGTTTTGATTGTCATCAACAATTTTTAAAGAAGCATGGGATTCAAAAATCTTCCATTGCAGGGGAAATCTAGGGGACAGGCCAAATCAGGGGTGAAAATACACAGTTTAACACCATTTTATGGCCAGAAAGGGGCAAAGAAAAGTTTCAAAACTGAATTCAATGTTTTTGCTACAGCACAAGCTTAGCCAAGACTATAATCAGGACAGTAAGTCATGACCGCCAAATTCCTGTTGCTTCCAGGGAAAAAGAATCCTTCGTACAAGACGTGACATGCAAGATTAGGGATGGAGAAAGAAAGTAGAAGGGATTTGCTCTTGGTTGCATTAACTTAAGAATGAACAGAACAACAGCTCCTAACATGAGGCAGCTTTAGTTGTGTTTCGGAAGGGGAGCAGCCCCCTCCAGAACTAAGTGCCCTACTGTTTTGGAGCTGATACCCATTATTAGCTATGCTGTTATCTCAATGGGCAACTGAAAGAAAAAAAGGCAGCATTTTCCCCACATTGTAAACCCTCTCCCAATAAACCAGGGCTACGTAACCTGCAATTAAAACCGCCATGCAACAATTGCTGCAGAGGCTTGGGATCTCTTCATGTACCTAAGTGCCCGTGCCCCCACAGATGGAGCGTGTGGAGGGCTCAGGAACAGTTCCTGGCAGAGAGGGAGGAGGGTAGGGATGCTGCCACAGAACAGCTCACATCTGGCTCTCCCACTTTGCTCCCCTAGCTTTAATTCCCATGGAAAGAAACAATTCTTTTTGTGCAGCCTTTTGCAAAATCTCTTCAGCGGGACCACACGTTCATCCTCCTCCTTGTTCCTCAAACAGCCCTTGTGACGCCGCTTCCAAGAAGGCTGGTTAAGCACAGATGGGTTCAGACACCCACGCCAGCCCTTTGCCTCCCACAGCCCGGGAAAGCATCCCACGCTCTGCCCCAGCACGAGGACCTGACCCCGAGGAGCTGGAGGCCTCTGGCAAATCCTCTGCCTCTGCTGGCACCTCCAACAGAAGGCAGCAGACCACACAGACTTAGTTGTCCTCTCCCCAGTGAAGAATGATCCCTTCAGGACAAGATTGAGGCTCCTTTTGGGAATGCAGGAGGGATGCAGAGGATGGAGTAGAGAGGAAGGGAGGGAGGGAGGCAGCATTGTTGTCTCTCCACTGTTGGCTGCTCTTTGGGTAAATAATGGACTTCTGTCTCCAGGGCTGCTAATCAGCTCTAAATGCCCTCAAAGAAAGCAAACAACAGCACAATAGGAAAGCCCAGAAATAAATCCATTTCATTATAAATTCATTTTGTTTTCATTCCATTTTTCTTGCTAGTAAAAAATTTAGGTTAAGCTAAGCACTTTCTTTTCCCAGCAATCTCTGCTGGCTGTTGGCTAATGCAATGGAAAGTTAAGCTTTTGACAGTATAATGGCTTTGTTATGAAAAAAAATACCATTATATTCTTTCCCAAGACAAATTCTACAGTATTAAAACACAGGAGCAATGTAGCATTGTCCTTGAAGCCGCTGGTGAAGGAATTTTACATGGAGAGATAGGAGGACAAGAGCAGCTTTCACAGGAGATGTATTTTACTGCATAGCTCTCCACTGCTCAGAAATACAGAAGAGATTTTGTAGTGGGGACACAACCCATACACCGGATAACTGAGTTACGGAAGCTTTTGCCTCTATGCTACTTGCAGTTGTGTCACCAATAATTAGAAATTTTAACCGTGTGAAGACTCCTCCATGGCATGCATCAAACTGTCAATTCATCAGCCTTGGTTCGTCTCCATACTGGTGTTTCTAACAAACTGATTAGCAACAGCTAAGATTACTAATCCAGGAGTAAGAAGAAAGAGTTTGGAGTACTAAATTGAGTGAATTCATAACAGGTATCACAGATACTTCAGTAATCCTCCACATCTAGGCTAATCCCAGCAAAGCTGCTTGAAGTTCAGCCAGTGACAGGAATACCCCCAGGCAGCAGAAGCCACAAACAGCTGACTGAGAGCCCCCCCAGATGCCCAAACACCACGTAGAAAAGGAAAAAGCAAGGGAACCATGTGGTTCTGAGCAGGGTCTCAGACTGGTGTGGTCTGCAAGTTCTCAGACACAGTTTCGGGGTTTGCACAGACCACCGGTAACCAAGAGATAATTTACATGCAGCCATCCTAATTAGGAGATAAGGCAGTTTAACAATGTAGATGTGGGCCATTCTGTCTCACAGTCAGCAAACAGCCCCGTGCATGTTTAATTTCTCATTGCCAAAGCCATGGCAGAATCTCAGCCCCAGCCTGTGAGGAGTCAAGCACCACGATGGGAAATCTAGTAACAGTCAAGACAAAGGCATCATTTTCCACACTGCTGGTGTTTGCAAGACATCCTCGTGGCTGGAAAAAAACAACAAGGCACACCAGGCTGTGTATCTGAAACGGCAGCTCTGATCTACCTCCAACTTCGCTTGGGTTCGTTATGTCATGGCCTGACCTCCTCTGAAGGTCCTCAAGAGAAATGGAGTGCAGTTGAGCTGGCTGATTCACAGCAGTCAAGAGGTCACCCCACGTTATGGGTGGAACAGGTAGCAACCCAATGTCTGACGCTTCCCCTTACAAAACCATCTTTTCTGTTGCTGAGATCTTTGCTGGCACTGAACTGCTCAGGTTGAAATTTTTCACACCAGGTGTTTGCCTTAGGCTGACTTTTCCTTTTTAAAGTGTCAACAGAAAAACGTCAGTGGTTTCTGAGAACAAGATTAAGTTGTTTTGTCCGTGTTCGAGGAACTGTTGAAGTTGTTCTGCTCCGAACGGTCCTCAGCACCTCTGCAAGAGCCTGAATTTGGCGGAAGCATCACCCTGGTGCCTCCAGCTGTGGGGAGCTATCCACATCTCTCAGACTGTAGTGTGTGTGAGCCTGTGTTTGTGGAAATCACCAGTTTACACACAGTCAGTCACCTTCCTAGTGTCTGATTACTTCTAAAACTTCAGTCCCTGCTAAGAACAATCCCTCCCATTATGGCTCACAGATCCTAATTACACTGCCCAAACACGAGCGGAACATTTTAGACTAGATACAAGGAAGAAATGTTTCACAATGAAGATGGTGAAAGACTGGCACAGGTTGCTCAGAGAGGTGGTAGATGCCCCATCCCTGGAATCATTCCAGGTCAGGTTGGACGGGGCTCTGAGCAACCTGATCTAGCTGAAGATGTCCCTGCTCACTGCACGGGAGTTGGACTAGAGGACCTTAAAAAGCCCCTTCCAACACAGAGATTCTATGATGACCAAACAAGCTTTTTCTGGGATTGCAGGATTTCACAGGCAGCTGCTGCTTGGGGTGCAGCACAGCATGATGAAATGAAAGGCAGGGAACTACACCTCCCTTGCAGGTCATCAGCCATTACAGCCAGCTGGGCTGATGCCAGAAAAAAACAGTAATTTAGAACAAATAGTACAAGGGTGGAGAACATGTTCTGATGTCCATGCAGACATTTTGCATAGAAAAGGCAGGCTCAGGACATGACTGAGACTAGAGAAAAGAGGGCAGGGCAGCTAGAACATGACCATCCCCTGGAGCTAGAGCCTGATATGGGACCTGGATCCTGTGGCAGCAGGCCCCAGTGTGTGTTTTACGTTCCCTCATCAAGCCACCCATGTGGTGGGATCCAGCTTAGAGCCTGAATGTGTACCAGCACCAGTCTGAATATGCCGGTACTACAAACCCTTTGCAGGTAAAGGTGGCTGAGCTACTGCGGCTCTGCTGAAGAAATCACCACCCCTCTAAATCACTTGGTAAGCAAGCACTGTGGATCCAAGAGCCAAGCACACAGGCAGCTCCCACCTCATCTCTGACCTTCCACTGTTTTTTCCTTTGCATTTTCCTCAAAAGAGAAGCATAGCCCTGTCTTCTTAGCGGTATGGAGTCAACAGTCACCACCGCATTCTAGAGAGGGCATGAAGACCACCTGAGATCATGGCTTCATTTGCTGGTTTTTGTCTGCAGTGAGAAAGATGTAGTAACAGCCCGCCTTACAGAGGTTTGATGGCAGCTTAAGTAATTAACCAGTAAATGCTCTAGCGAGCTGAGAGAGATGATGCAGCAGATGGCAAAATATAATTACAAATGCTCTGCACCACAGAGGCAAACAACGTTGAGGAATGCCAAACCAACTGCAGCCAGCGCTCAGCTCCGCCAGTCCCAGTTCTCTTCTTTCCCAATAGCAGAATAGCATCCCCTGATGGTACTTACTCCTAGAAGGACCAGGGTCATTCTGGGCAGCCAGGTGTTGCCAACGCAAGGCACTGCCTCCAAATGCCATTTGTCCTGGTCACACAAGCAGAAGCCATCCAAGGAGCACATATCTCCCAACAGAAATGAATTTTACATGGCAGCTGGAGGTGCAGTTCAGCAGATTTACATTCTGGAGCTTGGGAACGTGGGATGGGGGGCATGCAAGGCAAAACAAAGGTGGTGGAACAAGACAAAAGGCAAGGCAGTAGCTCATGCAGAAGTAAACAGTACCTGTACAGCAGCCATTCCTCCCTGAGCAGTGAAGGTGATTGTGCCAGACCTTGGGAAATGTCCCAGAAACCTGAAAGTTTATAGCAGCAGCAAAAGCCAAGATCTCTGCAGAGACAACAGATCTCCAATTACCAAAGCCAGCTCAGTTGGCTTGAGGACAGGTTATTTCCATGGTTTTTTTTTGCTTGCTCATTTAATGATTACATTTTTGTGTGTGTATCTGTTTTCACATATAACAGCAAGAAGCCAGACATAGGAATTTTTGCTAGGCATCCCTAATCAGACGGAGTATCTGTGATGCAACTTGCAAACACAATCCTACCGATGCTTTCAGCCACTGGGGTTCTCATGTACTCCTCCTCCTTGAATCAGAGGTGACGTGCCGATCATCTGAGGTTAGCTTCCCAGCCTCCTGGGAACTGTGCTACAGAACACTGGTGTTCTGCCATTTACCTTCTGTATCCACCCCTGCACACCTCCCTCTAACCTTCTCCCTTGAAGAGAAGAATCATCTGATCTGCTTTGGTTCTTCTGCCAGGGCAGAATGTTCCCCCAAACAGCCTGACGTTCACAGATGCTGGCAACTCTTAGCGATACGGAAGGGAAACAAAAGCATTGAGCCTCGCTGGAAACCCAGCCCACAGCACCAGCCTAGTACTGCCTGAAAATACCCTCTATAATCTGGGGTGCTCAGGTCAGCAAAGAGAGGGCAGTGGCCACCCTCTCCCTTTGCTAGCAGTGCTGTAGAAATGGCAGAGTTAATGTTTCTCTACAAATTCCCTTGCTTGTGGAACTGTATAGATTCCAGAGACATCTGTGGCAGGCTGAAACTTGGTGTTTTACATGCTTTATGTCAAAATCAAATCAAAGTTAGGGGGAGCGCACTGAGTTTGGATGTATTTTAAGTTAAACATGCATAAAGTATTTGGCAAGTTTCCCTCACTTAATGCAGTATAAACAATTTTGGTATTCAACAGAGAAAATTTCCCATTTAATGAATGTGGCAAGCAATTGAAAGGAAGGTCACGCTATTTTTGTAGTTTCAATTAAGCACGGGGCAGTCCCAGCTTCTGCTGCACCATTAGCAAAGTCTGTGTGCGAAGTTAAGAGGCTTTTTTGCAGCCAGGGCTGCACTGTGGAGGTGAGAGGAAACACTCCTGTGGGATGACAGGTTGTCCTGCAGCAGCAGTGAAGACAAGTGGATTTCTGCCATTACTTTCAGAGGGGAAAAAATGAACTCTGATAGACATAAAACTGAGGCAGACTAAGGGTTTCAGAAGGTAGCCTCTGGCAAATCCAAGTGCAGCAGTTTAAGACATTAGCTTACACAGCTGTCTGCCAGCCTTGGCCGTCCACCTTGTTGGCCAGCCAGAATTTATTGCTCCTCTAATAAAGTCAGCAGAAAGAAATACATGCTTGTCCCTCAGCCACTACAGTTCGCAGCCCAGTGTATTAGACTGAACTGCTGACGATCATTGGTTTTCAGTAAGGTCGCAGACTCGCGGCTGTATATCCAAGGAGGGGAAGAGCAGACAAGAACAGAACAAAATGTCTCCCTAGCTGTGAAAGGCTTAGAAGAGACTTGGAAGAAAATGGGCAAATAAAGGGGCTAAACACCTTATGAAAGATGTTTATTTTACGGAAATTGCCACAGTGTCTCTTTTCTTCATCCTTTGCTGTTGGCGAGACTAGTGTGGCTATCTACTTGCTTACTCCAGGGGGAAGGGAGCTGTAGGTGCAGAAGATAAAGGTCTGCAGGAATTATCACCATGGTTCATGCCCCTGCTGGCCCAGAGCCTCCTGTAAGAGTTGGGGCATCCTCCATCGCCTACAGCTAGAATAAGATATAACCAGAGAGCTCTCCTGACCCTAAGGCCTGCACTTCTGCAACTGCCTTCTGCTTTCCAGGGCTTGGTGCCAGGAATGACATCGCCTGAATGTATAAGCAGTCTGTTTTTGCAATTCCTAATGTAAACAAGCCCTCTTCTCCTATGCAGAGGAGAGATTTCAGTGGTAGAATGGTGTGTGTCAAAAGAAATTACAATAGGAAACTCAAAAGGGACAAACGGTTTTCTTTTTCAACAAAGATTTAAGAAAACCCAGGAAATTCACACACCCAAAGCGTTTATTAAAACGTGTTCCTAGAGCTGGCTTTGACTCAGGCACACCAAGAAATCTGTGGTAGCCTTTTGAATACTGAGAACAAATTGCTTAAGCACACATCATTGTGTATGTGTAGACATGATTCTTATATACTTGACATTACACTTGCCTTGCTGAATGAAGCTGTACTAGATGCTACCTATACAAATGTGCAGGCTATAAGAAATAAACACAACACAATCTGTTTCACCTCACATGATTTTAGAAGTAAACAAACACACACACACCCTCCCCCCCATTACCCAAAGAAGCCCCAAAAGCTCCTTGTTGCAGGTCTAACTGCCAAACACCCAGACCCTGTGAGGCTGTAGAGATTTCAGGTCAGACACACACATAGGATACCAGCTCTAAAAAGTTATCTCACCGAGCTGAAGGAATGGTATGCCTGTGCTCCTTTAGCCTACGACAAAAGCAAGATAAGGTAAATAATCTTAGCCTGCAATGAAAGATTTACTAGAACCACAGCACCTAACATCTTTATCACAGCCTATGCAAATCCAGCTGCTGGCTGTATGTCCCTTCTTGCATTCTAAGTGCTCTAGCACTTACAAGACCCGAGTCATTTCAGTGTGCTAACTCAGAAGAAAAGAGCCCTGACCAAAGAGAGACTAAGCATCGTAGAGTGAAAATGAGCGTCTGCCACGTCTGTGCTGATCGTAAGAGCTTTTCACTTATGGGGACTTGACACCGATTCTCCCTTACCGTGTGAACCACAAACCCCTTACCCATGCAAATATTACTTGCTCTTGCGCTTGGTACCCTTGACTCTGTGAAACCTGTACGTAAACACAGCCTAGTCCCAGCAGTGATCATTTACAAAAGAAGCCTTTAACGCTGCAGTCAGAAACATCAACTCCAGGGAGCAGATGAAAATCAAGTATCTACAAGGGACACTGCTTGTGCCTGCTTGCTTCTCCCCTCTAGGAATGAATGCTCGCTCTACAGCAAAGGCATCCAAACTGGTTGTGAAGCAGTTCCTGACGTGCTGCAGCTTATTGCTTCATCCACCATAGTAAAGCTGACCCAAGTTGAGCTGTCAACGCACGCTGTGCCACAAGCAGTTCAGGACACGCTATGTGACCTGTCCAGTCATCCCTGCTGTGTGATAGCAATTTCAACCAAAGGGTGGAGCAGATGCCATGGTCACAAAGCACTTCAGCTGCCCAAGTTTAATCCAAGTCCCCTGTTATAGCAAAACACAACTGACTTTTATGAGCCTCACATCCTCCAAAACACCACGATGTCAGCACAGCCCTGCCATAGGGACCCTGTGCATTCAGTCACATCAATGTCCCTTTAAATATTGTCATTTCTTCCCCTTCTCATATATCATCAAACAGACTAAGCAACAGTCCATGAGACACATGCTTTACTTCTGCATGTTCCATGCATGGACTTCGCTGTGCTGCTTCGTCTTACCTGAGTTTTGTATCTTCATCTGAGCCAGGACATTGTAATTTCTCCCCTCCCTCCTTCCCTGTCGGAAACCGTGCAACTGCAGAGGGATCAGACTACACTAACACTGGGACAGCAGCCAGCAGTACGCGGTGTGCCTGGCTCTTAACAGCTAAATCCTATCAAAAATAATGATGCAAATATGGGCACTCCTCCCTGAGACATCCTAACGCTTTCAACAACCTCTTAGGAACACATAATGCTGCTGGACAGGACAGAGGCCGAGAGGAAAAAATTTGGGACTCCTGGTACTTACTGTGTGAACACCTGCTGGCTAGACAAACAGCCCCAGGTCTAAAAGCAGAGATAGCTGTACGCGCGTGCTTCAGCTGCCGTATCAGATAGCTGCTTCCTCAGGGCAGGCACGAACTGCACTGAATTATCACCTGAACGTAGCCACAAGGTGGAAAGCTCTCCTTTAGGAATCTCCTGCACTGATGTAGGACCAGGGGTCCTACCAAAGCATCAACCTTGAAGTATTTGGACCCAGACCCATATCGTCATTTACGAGACGAACTCCCTTGTTGTCCATAAACTTTAGATACGTTATCACCTGTCTTCAATGCCCTGGGGTTCAGCGGCTTTTCCAGTACAGCATAGGAAGTCTGTGGGAAGCAGAACTGGGCCTTACAAGTCCTGCCAGGTAAGCACATCCCCACCCCTCTGCCAACAACTGCAGTCGGTCCATGACACTGCCCTGCCCACACACTGCACAAGGGTGAGCAAGGACACAAAGCCCCCCTCAGGCAGAATTCAGCTGATGGATGCAGAAGCATCCATCCTTCAGTCGCGGTAATCTGTGTCCTTGAGTACATCACCTAGTGCTCTCTGGAGTCCGTCTCCGCAACGGATGAGTGCTTGACAACTCCCCCCACGGACGCCACCTCAGGGAGGTGGAACTCGCCCCCTCTGCCGCTGTACGCTGTTGGAGGCCATGAAGGAGAGGCCTCGCCAGGCCCCATCGCAGCCCCAGCCAAGGGCTCTGGCAGCCTCTCACTCTACTGACCACGGGGAAGCGCGGCAGGGATGGGCGAGCAATCCCTGGGCCACATCCAGCACAAGCTGCGGTGCGGCTCACGGCCACGCCGGCCACACTCCTGGCTCCCCGGTCGGACCCCAGCACCCACTGGCCAGGCCCTACCCTCAGAGCTGCCAAAGCTGCCGAAACCTTCTCCAGCCCACCGTGCTCCTCCCCCAGTATGGTGGGTGCTGGAGGAGAAGCCCACCAGGCCACGCTCCTCCATCCTCGTGGCCCATGGTGACTCCCCACAGGTTTTGTACACGAGGAATGATGGGGACAGACCACAGCTTCTCTGAGAAAGCATTAACGCTCTCCTGCATCGAAAAAAAACACAAGCAGCCAGTAAAGGGACCTCCCTCCCGGGGGCTGTGGTCACTGGCAGGAGATGGGACGGGGCAGAGGGAGGCACCTCCTTTCCCCTCCCCACACTCTGCTTTCCCATGTTTTCTCTCACGCCTATGCACAGATAAAAAAAATGAAAAGTTATGTCCCCTGTCCTCTCCATCAACCAGAGTTTTCTGGGAGCAGAGTTCAGTTTTCAGCTGCACAGGGGCAGAGGAGGAAGAAGAGGGAGCACAAAGAGAAAGCAGCACGGGAGGTGCTCACCCTTCTCCAGGGCAGCTCAGGGGCAGAGCAGCTTGCACCCACTGTGAAAACACTCCTTTAGATGTGCGCTGCAAGGAAGTTTGGCTACAAGTTTAAAAATCACACCCCCGAGGAACACAGGCCTTTTTGCCTCTTGCCAGACTTTTATTAAAAAATGGGTTTCAAGCTCATGGCAGAACACAGGGTGAAAACCTGGCCTCAGGAGAGGGAATCACCTCCTCTCACCTCTCATCACTGACCTAAAAAACAGGACTTCCAACTAGCCTGCCCACAGAAAAAGTGCATAAGCTTTCTTTATTTGAACTCCTCTGCTACCCAGTTAAGGCTGCCTTAGAGCTATGAAAGCACAAACCTTCAGCCTAGTCCACTCGGTCTTCCTGATGTGTGAACTGGAAGCAACCCGAGAACAAGAAATGCAGAGAGCCTTCTACTTCCTCTGAGAGGAGAAAAAACCCCAGACATCCGTATTTAACGACAAAGTTGGAAATGGAAAAATAACCAAAAAGGGGTATTTTAATAGCCCCTGAATCTTTACTATGCATTTTTAGTACAGAAGCTTCCCAAGGTCCAAGTCAAGATCCAGCCCAGCCTATGACAAACTCTTCACAAAGACATCTCAGAAGAGAGTCCATGCCCCTGGGACAGCAAGCAAGCAAGATTTGCTCTTGGAAGAAATCCCTGTATTGTTATTTGGTTAGAAATGGATCCTTTGAGAAGAGTGGAATGAACAGCAAGAAATCTGGCTCTGCCTGCACCTCTCTTAACTGCATCCAGTGCGGGTCAGACTTGCGGGTGATGGCTGGAGTTGCCTAGAGGGTGGGCAGCCTGCATGTTCTTTGTGCCTCCCTCCATCCCAGGACCGATATCTGCGTGTTAAAAAAAAAAAAAAGTCACACCTAGAAATAGACTCAGCCTCTGGCATCATAGAGCGCTCTCCCTCCTGTCAGAGCCTAGTTCATCCGCCAGTCTCTGCCATGAGAAAAGTAATAGAAACCAGAGCAACAGCAGTATGTGCTGGCGCTCACATGGGACTTCACAGCACACAGGCACGCTCACCGATGTCAGTAGCGCAGCCTTTAACAGCTCTCGGGCCCCAGTTCTGCAAGCCGTCACTGCCTGGTTTCGATACTTCAAGTGTAGGCACGCAAGAGAGCACGCACTTCCCCGCTGCTGCATTCGCAGACTTCGGTAGCTGCTCTCCCCGCCCCGGGAGCCTGCGCACTCAAACTGGCCCACGAGCCCGTCAGCCAACTGGTCCAGTGCAAGGGCAGGGACACCGTGCTCGTGGCGCTGGATGGGGAAAGTACGAGCTCCATCCGGGCCCAGAGGAAGCTGCCTGCCAGAGGACAGGCTCCAGCTGGCCAAAGTGCTGCAACGTGGCCCTTTGCTGACTACAGCTGCCTGGCCCCCAGTCCCATCAAATCTCACCTGTGGGGTCAAGAAGGTCGAGAAACCTCTAAATGGTGAGCTTCAACTTAAGCATCTATTATAGGAAACTCAAAACCAGGGCTTTAGCTGGTACCAACAGCAGCACGTTTGCATACTGGGGGGAAGACTGCCATTACGAAAACATCGCCAGCTATGCTTCCTGACGGTGTGTGCGTTAACGTATATTAACTCCCTAATAGTAAATTACGGCTCGTACTGTTTTCGTCTTTCTTCTTTTTACAACTTGTCTTGCCCACGGCTGTACGGATTCCTGGTAGGAGCACACGGAGATGCCCTGTCACCAGGCGGTCAGGGAGGACTGGGAGAGGGGATGCGACACGCGGAGACCCAGTGCTGCGCAAGGGATTAGGAGACGTACCGCACCAGGGGACGGCTTGAGGAGCTCAGGCTGTTTCGTGTGCCACAGGCAAGACTGTCGCGGTCCCTGTCACAGGCCATAGTTACAATGGTGGGGAACAGACGCGCGGTACTGAAGGCCTCTTCTGTTCAGCGGATTAAACACAAGATTCAGCACCCGGAGATCAAAACCAGACATACGCAAGCCAGAAATGAGGTGTAACGGCATGTGGGTAATTAACCACTGCAGCAACACACCAAACGCAGTGGTATTTTCCATTTGTGGTAATTACTTAATCAAGACTAGATGTTTTTTAAGACACGCTTTAGAGTCCAGAGCAAATGGAATTAATAAAAAAAGCTGGATATATGGGCTGTATTATGCAAGAGAGCAGAAGTAAAGCACAATAGCTCCTTCTGGCCTCACCATCCTATTAATCTATGGGGGAAATTGTCCCTTTTACTGTCAGTGGAGTTGGTAGACAGCCTTATTTTTAGTGACAAGACACGTTGATGTTTACATGAAATAGTAGTAATAATACGTTGTGTTTCATCCACACCTCTAATCTGACACTCTCCAAGCCCTTTACTGTCACTATGTCAAGTAAGGCTGACAACTCACTGGCTGATAAATTGGCATTATCATCTCCCTTTCATGCAGGTTGAACTTCCTCAGAGTAGCTAATCCTCTGCTTACCATTGACATGGGAAAACAGTACACTCAGGCTACCTGTCATCTTGGGCACCTACTTTTAGGCCTCTTGGTGAGAAACATTCACGTGGGCGCCTTGCAGAAGGTCTCAGGGTGGGAAGCAGCTCAGCACACAGAACTGCCCAGCAGCTGCCTAGTCCGGATGCTCAGACCCAGCACTTACTTTACAGCACTCAAAAACTCTATATAACCTCCCTAGAAAAATTCTGTTACCAATGCACTTTTTAAGACCA
Organism: Phaethon lepturus; assembly: GCF_000687285.1. Classification (NCBI taxonomy): domain Eukaryota; kingdom Metazoa; phylum Chordata; class Aves; order Phaethontiformes; family Phaethontidae; genus Phaethon; species Phaethon lepturus. Next base: position 21,612 of record NW_010544508.1, read on the forward strand.
GAAGTCAGCAGTTAAAATGCTTAAAAAAAAAAAAAAAGAAGAGAGAGAATGCTTCCTAGTTGTTGTAACAAACATCTTCATATACAACAGACAGACAAAAAAAAAAGAGCAATTTCCATTGGTTACCATGACAACCAATGGAAATCACTAACCCATCTTCTCTCCCTTCTCAACCTTTGGCAGACCTGTCAGGGAAGGCAAGCGACTACGCCCCATGTAAGATTCTCTACTTAACTATAACATACAGCTCGCAGGGAAATCTACGTTGCCACAATGTGCTGTAAGGGGAGCACCTGACATCTCCAGTTTATCTCCTCCGAGATACCAACAGCTGGAGAGATGCTTGCTGCTCCCCTCTGAAAGCAAATACACCCCAGAAATGCAATCCCCACTGCAAGACACCACAACTCTCCCACCTTATGCCCTTCCTTTCTCTCTCTGGCTCCATAAAAACATGCAACCATCTATTCCTTCCCATCTGTGGGACATTGGCTCATATCTTAAACATGACCCGTACAAGCCCTTTTTGCACATCTTTACCACCTGGCAAGAAACTGCTGTATCACACAGCAATTCTGGTCTACACTTTATCTCTATTTTCCTTACTATTGTTATTGTTGTTGATATGGATAATGACCCTCTGCAATGCCTGCTGCACCTTCTATGTCAGAGCTTTTAAATTTTTCTGAACATGAATGCATTCAGCTTCATAAACCCTTCCGAGAGGCACAGCACCATCATTGCCCTTATTTTACAGATGTGAACACTGCAGCTTAGAGGAATTAGGTGCCTTGCCCAAGGCCTACATACAAATCATGGTATGATGCTAAGAGTGAGAACAAATAGGTCTGCAGAGAAGAGCCTGTTTGCATTTTCTTGATGCCTACAGGCTCTGAAGTCGTTTGAACCACATATGCTCAGAGTCCCCTTTAGTCCCTCTACCCTGCCAAAATCCCACAGCAAATAAATATAAACCTGGGGGAAAAAAACCCCCACATAACCAAAAAAACCAACAGTTGCCCCTGTTTAATGCTGGTTTACTGTTGACCTTGCATCTGCAGCCAGGACAGCCTAACTCACCCCAGCGTCTGGATGTGTGCTGCTGCACTGCAGAAGAGCTTGGCAGTGATTTGTGAGGAGGTGTTTAACGCCCAGCTGTTCTCCCGTCTCTTTCAGTTTTCACGTGCACAAAGTCCGGAGTGGCCCAGGCACTGCACTGACACCGTGCGGTCTCAGGCTATTCATATACCACGGCGACATTCAACACCCACCAGCAGGATCTGAAGTCCCCAAATAATCCACACTGACTACAAATTTTGCTGCATTTTTCTTCACTCCCCCACCCCAAGTCTGGGTTGCAGGAGTTACCAGCAAGTTACTCTGTAGCATGGCTGAGTAAGGTGGCTCTGCGTACGTGTACAAAGGCATAGCAAACTGTGTTTTGTGCCCCGTGATTAACCACGCTTTGGCTCAGTTTCCTCCACGACACCCTCCTGGGGGACTGCGTGCAGCTCCGAGCGCCAAAGAGGGAGGACAAACCATAAAGTGCAAAGCCGAGCAACAACAAGCTGTTCTACAAGCTGCTTCCCACAGATTCCTGTCTCGAGGCTGAGCGCGTTTGGCGGCTGTGAAGGTACAAACCACGATCAAAGGGTAATACTCATAAAACACTTCTCTGGTCTGTAGTGAAAGCTGATGTCGTGCTGGAGCTTTTCCCTCAGGTAGGGCAGTAACTACTGTACCACAGTGCCTATGTTAACAAAACTTAAGAGGAACACAGTGTCTTGTAGGAAATTAACATACTTTGCTAATCATGGCTGAAACTGGCTGTTGGGTTTAAACATTATTTGAGGCAGTTCAAAAGTACCAACAAAACAGAGAATAAGATCACACAAAGCTCCGTTTCTCTAGGCAGCCTGGGAAAAATGCCCTGCTTTGACAGGAGAAGGGGAGCTACAAGGAGATTAAAAGAGGTGGGCTAAGTATGGAGCTGAGGGGCCCCATAAACCGGCTACGTGTACAAGGTAGAGCTAACTGCACAGGGGAGGCACTGATTTTCATTGAACACAGGACTGTTAGGACAGAATAAAAAGATTAATGGTCTACTTGCTCATAGAAGAGGACCACAGAGATAAACTTACTGACTTTGAGATACTCCAGAGCCTGGTATAATTTTTCACAGAACAGGAAGGGGGCATCACTTATCGGGGATGTGTCAAACTGGATTTGACAAGACACTAACTGGTGTGGTTTGTACAAGCAGCTACTAATCCCAGGGCATCCACCGATATCTTGTAGAAGAAACAGTGTGTTTTTCTAAAGGGGGATGCTTTGAATGATCTCGAAAAGCATTTTCATGTTTGTCACTAGCCCCTCTCAGAAGCTTGGCGAAACACATGGGCCAAACGTGGGAATGCTCCTTGCCAGGGACGGCACAGGCCGCCTGCCCAGCCCTGGCCATGGGAAGGGCAACGTGCCGCTTGCTGAGCGGAAAAGCTCAGGGCACGAGCAAGCCCAGGCACCAAGGCTCGCTCTTTAACTGTGGACCAGGTATAAATCAGGCAGTTAAAATGAAAAAGTACTCCCTCCTTACCTTACACTTCATCCTCTACCAACCGGTCTGGGCCCCCGTCCTGGGGACATGAGAAACGGAGCCTCTGTTGCAACTTGATTTCTCCATCATCCGTCCACAGGGCAACTGGAGAAGCGGAGCAACTTTCAGAAGATTAGGCCGATGCTACTCATGTGGCATTCATCGTCTTGGGGCTGGAATAGCCCAGAGCTTGCATCACGTGGAGCAAACATGCTGTCCTCAGACAGGAATACCGCAGCTTTTCTGCCAAGTAGAAGGCGATGCCTTCAACATGAATGCTTGGTCCCCTGCCACCTTAATCTTCCAGAGCCCTGGGTTTGAATGCGCGAGCTACAGACCAGAGCCAGGTCACAACCTTTTCGGTTATCCCTGAGGAATTTTACTCACCCAGACAATGAAACGATCCAGACATAGCAAAAATTCCCTGAGGAAATCGCTTCCTCCTACATATAGGAAACGAGACAACAATTCCAATCCCTCATACTTAACCTTCCTCAAACATAAACACAAAAAAGTGGCCAAAACGCAGGAGGGAAAGAAAGTCCCAGAGCAGCAAGGAGTACATATGCGAAGAGTTACGTCACGCAGAAGGAAAGCTCTTGGCTTCAGGCTGCAATTACCAGCACTTAAATGGCAGGGGCCACCCTAGTATGGGGCAGGAGCCAGGCACCATCCTCCAGATCAATTCATCATTGGGAAAACGGCAACAGGCTCCGCCATCAAAACCGTCCCCGGACAGCGCGGCGCTGGAGGCCAACCTGGCACCTTGCCAGGGCCTGCTGA
>NW_010544508.1:25018-31530 GCF_000687285.1 Phaethon lepturus
CCCGGCGGATGGCCAGAAACTCCCTGTTCTGCCCCTCCAAATGCCCAAGCCCTGAAATGCCTTGCCCTGGCAGCGGGGTGATGAGGAAAGAGCGGCCAAGGGCAGTGCTGTTGATGGCCAGGAGATGTACCCAGCCCACAGGCTCCTGCATCAGCACAAGCTTCACCAGTACATCTCCTCGTCAGAGGCAGGTACCTTTGCCAGCCCACCCCTGCCACCCCACTCTTGCTTCTCTCTTATCCAAGATTTTAATGCCCTCTTCTCCCCTCCCCTGATTTGGAAGGCTTGAGAAGACCGTTTCAGGCTTGAGTCTTACTTCTGCCACAGCTACCTCAGCAGCAAGTCCTTCCACTACCTCCCTAGGTCTCCCCACAGATAAAGAAACAAAGAAGTTCTTTCTGGCTATAAATGATCTTCGAAGATATCACTATTTCTTGAAAACTTCTGTTGTGGGGGAAAGCTGACTGAGCATGTAAAGCTCCACCAGCATCCATATTCCCAAAGTCTCTTGATCCTGTATCAGGATTGAGCTCGTAGCAGGGATGGGGTCAGGAGGAACACATACTGGCTAGGGACAACCATCAGTGGGTAACAAATAGCCGTCCTTCTCCTCTTCCAAGCCCAGTGCTACCCTGGTTTGGAGCATAAGGCGTGCAAACCCTCTCATCCTACCCCTGAAACCCAGCTGCTCTCATTTGGTGTTTTTATCTGTTTCTCTCTATTGTTCCCTCAAGCTGGTTGGCTGCTCTTTGCATTGCAAGACCCTCTACAGAGATACGATAAAGAGAAAAAAAAACCCACAACAAATGCATATGCTTACAGCTTTAGTGCTGTGTTGCAGAACTGCAGAATGAAATGAGGGAAGGATAAAACAGAAGGAACAACACGAAAAGCTGGTTACTATGGGGTCCATTACATAGCGTTACAGTATTTAGAGAAAGTGCTTAGAGGTCCACCTCTGGGACAGCAGTCGACAGCGTACAGCTGAGGGAAATGCTGTACAGCCAGCCATCCTGCAATGCCCTCACAGAGATGAGCGAAATGGGTTCTAACAAGTCTTTCCTCTCAACCTCTTGGTTTTCCTGGTGCATCGGGCATTTTCTTCGGAAGCACAAGAGAACTGGCACCCTCTCCCCGGTGAGACAAAAAACAGATTTCAGTCTTCAAGCAGCATTTAGTTTCTTCTGCCAAAAGATTTGCTTAGCTGTCAAACAGTGGAAATACGGGATCCACCTACAGCTGAGCTACTAAGATACAAAATCTCTCCCCAATCATCCACCCCAAACTCCTTGTTCTCTCCAAATGTATTGGTCCAAGAGGACCCTCCAAATTTTTTGTAGGTTACAGACCCCTTGACATGGTCCAAACAAGGTGTGGGTGTCTCAGGAAATTCCACATATGCAGACTGAAGCACGAGCTTGCTTTCCTTCATCATCTCTCATAGGCAGCCTACATCTAATCCACTGCCCCAGGCAACCACAGGGACTCTCAAAACAGAGGTACAGTGTAATAAGTGAGAGAGCTAAGGCATAGAGCAGGTGCTAAGATTTCATAGGAACTTATATGAACTTCACTTCTGGGTAGCTGGTTTGCATGGCAGCGGAGAGACATAGTCACTCATTACTGCTGGCTGCCATCTTCAGCCCAGATAAGAACTGGAGCACACCTGAGAGCCAGTAGTATGAAAGCGCCATGCAGTTGCTGCTCGTGCTGCAGTTATCCATGCTTTCACGCAGCACTGAAGCCTCCAGGCCTGCCTATCTGCCATTAGTTTATTTACTGCTGCAATGCCTAGGAATCACAATCAGAGCCCCAGAGCGCAAGATGAAACAAGCCCCTGCTCTAACCAGCTCCCATCTAACTTCGTACACTAGCTGTGGCAAAATCTACAATCTCTGGGAAAGTGGAGAGGTATATATCCCCACGTCTGCTGCCCAGACGCAGGCCTGGGAAGGACGTACGCTTCACAGTGTAACAGCCGTCTCCTCTTTTCTTTCACTAAACTCGGAGACAACGCTGTGAGGGACAAAACTCTCTGAAGAAATGCTGGTTATTCACATATTAGCTTAGATATTGTAGTACAGCAGAAGCCAACCGCCCCACAAGACAGATGCAACCCAGCTAAATAAGGCATTTCTGGGAACCAACCTCGTCCAGCTCATGGGCTATGTGGCACAAACACAGCCTGGTTAATGGGAGTCTCGAGAGCCCAGAAAGACACATCTGGCGGCGATTTGTGACAAACTCTCTTCTGTACAAAGAGAAACATTCCCCAGCTCATGTAACATCACACAAGAAAGATCAAAGGTGCCCCGGTGCCTCCTGATGGGTAAGCAGCTGTACCAATAACAGCAGCTGGAAAATGCAAGAGGAGACTCTCAGCCAGCCCATTCCTCCTGTGCTGGGAGCACAGCCGCCTCCCAGGCAGCCCCCCTGTTAATTACTGGCAAGGAATTTGCACTCTGGCAGATAAAGTCATTCACTCAGCTGCGGCACGTCTCCACAAAGCAGCTCGGATCTGACAGCAGCTCCACCCGAGAAGCAGCATCAGGGTGCCACGCACACGTATGTGCTACGCGACTTCGCGTCTGCCTCGGAGCTTGTGCCGTTCACGCCGCTGCTCAGAGGTTACGGTCCCTTCCAAACAGCCGGGGAGGTCGTTTAAACACTCGTACACGGGGCATTTGGCCAGCGACTCCAGCAAAACACGAGGTGCCTCAGACAGAACCGCTTGGTTCGCCTCCCGGGCTCTGATCCCTGGGACGATCTGCAGCACAGCACGCGCCTTAAACAACAGGCTTTGCACAGGTGAGCCTTTGCTGCGCGCCCAGGGTAGAATCTTTTTCCCCTGCCTCCCCATTTAAAATATGGTTATTGCCTTGAGGCCAACTCCAGCAATGCCTGGTCTGGTGCTCAAGGGCAGGATTTCAAGAAGGAAGACACCTATCACTCCAAAACTAGCTCAAGTAGAAAAACGGATGCAATTTTTCCTTCCACTGAAGGCTGAAGATGTGCCTGCTAGACTAGACCTGGGAAGCTAGTTTTATTACATTATTATGTTAGTGGGTTACATGTGACTGCTGGGTTTTATTGCACAAAGCCAGTGCATATTAAAAAACAGCCCAAGTTACCCACATGATTGGCATCACGGTGTCTTTTCTTTCCACTACCATGGACAAAATACCCTGTGGGAGGAGGACTGAACTACCCACAAAGTCTCTATCACTAAATTTCAAAGGCAAATGGACCCTTCTTAAAATGATGGCTTCAGGGCCAAATGCAGCTATGCAATTACATCAAAATCTCAACTTTAATTTATTCATTTTAATTCATTAAGGCAGCAGTTCTTAGTTTTCACCATTGCAAAAACGTGGGAAAAGTTTAACCAAAGCAAGCTGACGATGCTGGCCAGATTGTGTGAACAGCCTGACGGGAGGAAGCACACTAGGCTTTACGAAGACCAGCTGAACTCCCAGCTCCATCTCCATCTCCCCCGGGGCACAGGAGCACTCTGCTGGCAAACGGGGCAGAGGTCTTGGAAGGGGTCGAGTGTTGGCCTCCCTACATGCAGAAGCAGTCAAGTCAGATTGAGAAAAAGCGCTCAGGTCAGTTAAGCAAGCAGAACTTAGCCAAAACCTTTGTCTTTTCTCTCCCCCATAACACCCCTTTTTCGGCTTTTCACATGGAAAAATTACACTGAGGGAAAAAGAGGTGGGGTGAAAAAAATTAATCCCAGGGTTACAACAGATGTAGACACTGCAAACACTGTGCTATTAGAAAAGCTTATAAATCTGCCTCCAGATGCTTGTCATCGCTGTGTTGCTTGGGGGTTATAGCCCACTCAGATCTGTCAGTAGATCTCCTCGCAAGAGGAGAGCCTCTAGCCCTCCTCCTCTAGCCCCTTTTAGCCAAAATAGGACAAGTCAGATGAAAATGTTTACATAACTCTTCCCAAAGGCTGGCTCATTTGGCCAGAAATGGGTTAACGACAGTAGCTGCTCAGGACAGGTCCCTGAGATTAATCTGAATGGCCAGAAAACTGGCAAAGAGCAGAGGGCAGGCCAGGGCAGTGACCTCTCCTCTTGGCAAGGCTGGATTCAGGAAGGGACTTCTGTCCACAGCCAGCACCAATATACTCATGCTGGCATAAGCCTCTTTGCCAACATCTAAAATTCACGGTGAAAATAACTTTCTTGATGATTCTGAATTGGGTTTAAGCCAAAAGAAAAAAAAAAAAGAAAAACCCTCACTCTTATTTTGAAATAAGTATCCTGGTGGGACACATGATGACGATGGTATAATTACAGTGGTACCAGCAGTGGAAGTGCTCCTGCACTCTTCAGACCTCATGGACACAGTCAAACAGCCACTGGACTCCTCTCCAGTGTTAACTAGGTAACTGACTCCAGCAGGATATGAACAACTGATTAACTTTTAATACATTCATCAGACATTTCGAGCCTCTCCCTCTTCCTCTACTGCGATGGATGCTTCCCCCTCCAAAAAAATCACTCCATCTGCTTTGGAAAGCCCCAGCTGAGAACACAAGCAACTTCACCTCCATAGCATCCCTGTTCATACTAGCGACCAGCCGCCTCATTGAGACTCTGACCCAGGAAGAGAGATAAAAAGGGCAGTCTGAAGCTGGTGGCTGGCTTCCATCCGAGGAGTACAGTTCACCGTCTATTGCTCTTGTGACTATTACTGAACCCGGCCAAGAAAAGCTCCCAAGTTTTGGCACGTCTCAGATTTTCCAGTCTGCACAAAATCATGCCAGGAACATTTACTGAAGCAATTCCTTTCTTTCTTTAAAGACTCTAATTATGCACCTAACAATGTTGTAGAAATGAGTGTTGCACAAAAAACCCAGTACAGTTCAGATATAGCTTTGCCGACAAAAGGATTAGACGTTTAAGGCTCAGTGTTAATATTCAAAACATACTGAAAGGCACAAAGTGCAAACTGCAGCAGAAACAGAAGAAATAGAGAGGTTATCACTTCCAAAATCTGGAAGACGGAAAACCCCACAGGAAAATGCCATACTAATGTTACTAAATGCCAGTGATACAGGAGTGCGGTAATAAGAAACATTTAGAAAGGGGAAACCATCAAAGCTGTCTCTAAACTGCCAGCAGCTCACCTCCAAGCACAGCCCACTCCCTAGAAAATGAGGTGGTCTACATATCCCAGAGGGTGGGATATTACATGTGAATGAACTCATGTTCACCACTTGGCAGCTACCAGCAACAAGGAATCAAACCGAACCCCAAAACAAAAGTTGTCTGAGGTGTCCATTTTCCCTGAAACCAGACCCAAACCTCATTCATCACTCTCAAGTTTTGCTGAACTTAGACTGGAATCGAACCAAAACGTTTGACACCTGGACCATTACCCCCCAAAACAGTCAAATCATTCACTTATCTACTCAAGCATGAACTGGCCTTTAAAACCAAGTTCTGAACATGATGGCTGTACAATTTTCCTACTTTCAGTCTGCAGATGAGGCATGGAGACATGACAGTACTTACACTTGGGAAGTCATCCAGGTACTCCAAATTAGAATGCATTAGGCAAAAAGCAGGATTTAGCACTTTGACCATTAACATAATGTTAGTGGTGCCGGCGAAATCAGGAATCAAGGGCCAAGCACATCTTGGCTATGTTTCTCTGGGTTACTGACTCCAAAGAGGCTTTACTTGGTCCGGTGCCATCACTATTTAGCTGTTACTATTGTTCGTCTTATGGATGCGCTGCTGTGCGCTTCCTTCCTACAGAGGTTTTGCTGTATATTGACCAGAACTGGTTAAGGTTTATTTAGGGTTCATGAGAAAATGACTAAAACTGATCTGGCTTTTTCAGGACAGAGTCGGAGAGGATGCGTGGAAATGCTGACTACGTATGTCACGCCTTGGGAAGAAAGTGTATTACTATATTATCATGTACAGGCAGATGTGAAACGCTAGCCCATACTACAGCACAGTCTCGCTCCCTTTGGTTTTCACGACAGCCGTGACTAGAGCCATGTCTTGACAGTGTCGGCTTGCAACCGCCCTGTCTCACCTCCGCTCCTCACGTGCCACGGCGTTCGCATTGTTCGTCCCTCCAGCGAGCGGCTGGCAGTTGTGGGGAGTTCGCCGAAGAAGCTTTGCTTATGGGGACAGAGCAACAGCGATGGGCTTCACCCTCAGCCCCCTCTTCCTTGCCATAACCCGGGCAGCAGGGTCCACGGGTGGGAGGCAGAAAAAGAGGGAACTGTCTGTAGGAAATCAGATGTGTTTATGCGGGGTTTTTGTGGGTGTTCTGGTTTTTTTGTGGTTTTTTTTTTTGCGCGGAGCCAAACTGCGATGCTCTAGGGTGGGGCTCGCCATCTGGGAGAAATATGTAGGGAGAAAAAATGCAGGCGGGGAGGACGAGCCGCCCCCCACCCGGGACCGCTTCCCTCCGAAAGCGGGCTCGGCCTCCCTCCCCAGCCCAGCTTGAGTTCATTTTCCTCAAATCACTTCCACATTTCC
>NW_010544509.1:0-24246 GCF_000687285.1 Phaethon lepturus
AACCTAGTGATTCTGTGATTCTGTGTGATGTGATTGAAATACACAGATTTGTATCACCCAGAAATGTTCTGCTGCATGTAAATGAACAGTTACCCTAATGGAAATGAAGATACCTTTTGCACTGTCTATATAGTCACAGCATAAGACAAGAAAAACTTTCCATCTCATAATTAGACAATGACATTCTGATTATCTTTGCTCTCACTCTTTATCTGTCTCAGGTCACTAATAAGCCACGGTGACTGGGGAGGGGAATGCCAGAGAAAACAGTTAGGAGCCACTCTATTCACAAAGAAGATAAAAAATAATTATGTACTCCAAGCCACTGAAGAGATGATCTGCTATCTGAAAGTTCAAGTAGTCTAGTTAATTCACATAGGGATTAAAAAAAAGCAGTAAACAGTGCATGCAGCTGGGGGGGAGGGGCACAGGGAGGAAGGCAAAGAAATAAGTGAGATAAAACTGATAAAGTGTTCTGAAATAACAGGGCAAATAAACAGATTTCAGATACCAAGTTTGAAGTTAGTTGTGCACCACTTCTGCCCACAGAATGAAATACTGCACTGTGAAGGGAATTTTTGTATCAAAGACTCACTCAAAATATATTGGGAAAGGGATCATGACAGTGGACTAGATAACAAGGGATTTTTGTAGTTTAAAAGTCTAGACAGCACAAACGCACAAGATACATTCACAAATTTAAAATGTGCTGCCAAAGAATCAAAGGTAAATATGAATTATAAATAGTAGTTCAACTGGTTTTCCTACCTCAACAGATCTAAGAATTGGACATGTACAAACTGTTTGCCTGCTGTAATCTGGAAGCTTTAAACATCATCACTTCCATGACCTTGTTGTTCTAGACCACTCAAGATATTTGACAATAAAAACAAGCTAAAAGTTAGAAACAACTAACTAAAATGACTTTAACAGTGTGCTTTATATTGAAATTACAGAACATAACTTTTGGAAAGGAAAAGAGACAAGTATTACTATAGAGTAGAAAGTAAATGTGAGCATAGCATTACCAGTTTACAAGTTTTGTCAGTGCTTCTATATCAAAGGATATTATTGTTAGAAAAGAGCATTATTATTTTCATTGGCAATTTTCTCATGATGCCACTAAATTGACAGATCTGCATGCAGCTGTAGTGAACATCAAGGGAGGACACAATTATCTCCATCAGAGCTTTGAAGGATATTAGTTAACCTTTAACTATTGTCTACTTCAGGAATTTGGGAGTGGTTTTGGTGGTGGCAGCTATGGTATTTGAAATAGAAAGGCTGTCAGGATTGCATTGCTGGTTTGGCAGGGAAACTTTTCCAGAGCATAAATTCTTTTCAACCCTTCTCACAGGCATGGTATTTACCTGTTTATTTATGTATTTACTAGATAACTAATATCTCATTATATTTCACCTTTCAAACTCCGTCTCCTTGATCTAAATCTCCCCAGTGTTCCGTATTTTGAGAAAATGGCAGAAATTACTAGATATCAAGTTTTACTGGCACAACACAAGTAATGAAATTTTTGAATCACCTATATTTCACTATAATCCTCTAAAGTGATAACAATTACAAACACAATGATGAAAAATAATATGCAGCAGATGCTCTTCATACCCTTCCTTGCCAAGACAACACCACCTCCTTTTATTAAAGAATGGATTTTTTTGTGATGAACACAATAAAGAAAATTCTTATCATTTAAACATTATGCAGCAAGCTACTTGGATCAGTCTTTCATTTATTGCAAGCTTGTACCAGGCTTAGTACAATAGGCTCCTCTTCTTGGCATGATCTCAATGTAGGTACTAAACAAATAATCTCCTGATCTGTATTTGGTCTTATAAACATCCTTCCTTACACCTGCAAATTCTGCCTACCTTTTCTTTAACTAGCGTTGTTATTAAACATGTATGTGCATGCCTGTGTGGAGAAAGAAAAATAGTGTCTGTGGGCTCCACTGACATACACGCTGCAAATAGATGCATAATGTGATAGTCAATAATTCAAATAAATTACTTGATTTATAACTATTTCAATATTCATTTAATTTAAAAGATCTGTGTCCTGGTTTCAGCTAGGATAGATTTAATTTTCTTCATAGAAGCTAGTGTGAGGCTGTGTTTTGGATTTAGGATGAGAAAATGCTGGTAACATACTGATGTTTTGGGTTGTTGCTAAGCAGTCAAGGACTGTCCGGCTTTTCATGCTGGCCTGCCAGTGAGAAGGCTGGGGGTGCACAGGAAACTGGGAGGGGACACAGCCAGGACAGCTGACCTAGGCCAGCCAAAGGGATATTCCATACCATATGACATCATGCTTGGTATATAAAGTTGGGACAAAGAAGAAGGAGGGGTAGAGGGGATGTTCAGAGTTATGGCATCTGTCTTCCCAAGAAATCATTATGCGTGATGGAGCACTGCTTCCCTGGAGATGGCTGAACACCTGCCTGCCCATGGGGAGTGGTGAATGAATTCCTTGTTTTGCTCTGCTTGCATGCACGACTTTTGCTTTACCTATTAAACTGTGTTTATCTCAAACCATGAGTTTTTTCACTTTTACTCTTCCGAATTTCTCCCCCATCCCACCAGGGGGGAGTGAGCAAGCAGCTGCATGGTGCTTAGTTGCCAACTGGGGTTAAATCATGATAACATGTTATAGCTTGTAGGTATACAAACAATAAATAGCCTCGGGTTAAGAATACTTGGCAACCTAAGTATAATAACATGTGCACAACTAACACACCTGCCCAGTCATTCACAGAATATTTGTTAACATATTTGTAAAAACATTTTTTGTAAAAACATTTTTTTGTAAAAACATTTTTTTTGTAAAAACATTTTTTTTGTAAAAACATTCACAGATTATATTTCACTTTATATATAGGTTACAGGAGTTTTGAGAAGGAGCTTCCACAAAGACTGGGCACAGTAAGAGAAAGTGCACTAACGATGGTAAGATGAATAGCAACTGGGAAATCAAAACCAATACTGCCAGTAGACCAAACACAAAATCCAACTTTGTGGTGAAAGGGAAAGGAGAAGGCAAGTTGTAAAGCCTTTAGAAGAAAGACTAAAGTCTGTATTTGAGAAAATGAGTAAATAGACTTCAAAAAGCAAGTGATGTAGGCAGAGCAATAAGCCAAGACGACATTAACACCAGTAATCAAGTGAAGCAAAGCTTTAAGTATTAAAGTCAGAGAGGCAGATGAGATCATAACAGCGATGGTATTGAGATAAGCAGGCCTTCAATCTGATTTACGGCTACCTGGACAAACAGAAACTGTCAGGCCTCAGAGCTGCATAGAGCAAGAAGAGCACACCAGGGAAGAAAAGAAAACCCAGGAATTCTTTCTGACATGATTATACTCAGGTGACCACTGAAGACCAAGAAAATTTTCTGACAGGTAGAATTTAACCGGAGTGGGGGAAGAGCACTAAAAAATTAAGTAGTGATGCCTTCATAAAGATTATGCTTATGGCTACATTATCTGAAGGTGTGGAGGAGGATGCAAAGGCTGAGGATGGATTCCTGAGCGATCTAAACACACACCTACATACAGAAAGAGGAGGAGGGGGAGAGGAAGACCCACCCAATAAGAAATTGAGTCTGAAAAGAGAGAGAATCAACAAGGACAAAATGACAAATGTCTAAGAACAACAAAATTTAGTGAAGACTATAACATAACATCACGCAGAGATGACAGATGGAGTGGAGGAGCATGAAGGACTATCCTGGAATTCCTCCAGGAAGAAGTCAAGTGGAACATGAGTGAGAAATTTCAGTATAGAAGACAGAAACCAGAAGTGAGCAGTTCTAGAAAGGCATTAGAAGACAAGAAATGAAGAAATTAAGACAGTTGTACAAAACATACTAAGGGGTGTGGAGATGAAGGAGATCTAGAGATAGGACATTAATCTGGTGAACAGAAACTTCTGAGGTTGAGTTGAAATTTGCAAGTCAAAGTCAGACAGACAGATGGGAATAGGTAGAGTTGTGTGTGTGCAGAGCATAAATCATTACAAAGGCAGGCAAAAGGAAATTCTACCGTTAAAAAAAAAAAAGCTAGGAGCAGGCAGAGCTTAAGAACAAGAGTACAGAAGTACTAACTTGCTTTGACCCAAATTCAGAGTGTATATTGTTGGAGGCAACAGCCTCCACAGAAAGGACCATAGATGAGACAGTGTTAATAAACAAGGGAGCAAAGTTCTGTGGGCTGAAAGGAACAGCAGGAGGTAGAAAGAATCTCCAGGTACTTCCAGACCAGTAACATTCCAGAAACATCAAGAAAATAAAAGGAAGACCAGATAATGGAGGACATGAGGAGTTTTGCACCTGGAGGAAAAAAGGAAGTGACAGGAATGGCACAGAGAGAAGGCTGAACCGGAGGCAGATGTAATCTAAGGGAAGAAGGAAAAGACAGAGAAGATCAGAAGAAATGTAATTCGGACATGGGTTAATGTAAGAGCATGAAAAGCATCAGAAAGCAGAGAGATAAACAAGCATCAATAAAGCAATCAAAAATAACAAAAGAAAGGAAACAGTACCATCCTCATTGTTGCTTTCATGTATCCTGAAACTTCTGTTATCTGAGGCTGTTACATATACTCTCTCTGACATGTATTAGTTGTTTTAATAAATTACACAGTGATTTAAAATGCTAGTTGATAAGGATGACTTGCTATGACATGCCAGGAAAAGATTTAATCCACTGAAGCTTATATTGCATGCCAAGTCCACATAAAGAGTATTGGTTGGGGCATTTTATACTTGTATGCTCTGTAACTGTATTAGAAGTTCATGCCAACATACGCTAATAAATGTTTTGTAATGTAGAACTGGACTAATCTGAGCCCTGTTCTCCCAGGAATTTTAATCGTATTTATGGATTTTTTGCCAGAATAGCATACCGATTGCTTAATTCTTCTCAAGATATAGTACACGAGAATAAAGAACATCACTGGTAAAGTGTTCTTGGACATACAGATGTCTGGGTTCTTGGGGAGGCAGTGTTTGGGGTTTTTGTAAAGCAGGCTGTTTTGTTATTTTAAGCCTACTTTTTCTTTTCGAAGCCAAACATCACAGCTAATATGTCCAATACTTAACTTTACCAATGATTATTTTCAAGTACAAGATTTCTGAAGACAAAGGACTGTAAACAGAACAAGGCCAGCTAATGTATTTTAAACCATATCTATCCCAGGAAGTTACACAGGGCTTTTGGTCTCCAAACAAGGGTGCAATGAGGTCTGCTACACCTAAGAACCACAGTTTTCAGCTAAAGCTCTAGGACTTGATCTGCCTAAGATGACGAAAAAAAAAAAAGGAAGGGGGAAAAAAAGTTAATTGAAATTCATTCCTTCCCTGTCACTATGGTATGCAATTAAAGTCACAAATACACACTTAAAAAACAAAGGGGCACCAGCACTTAGAAAAGGATTAAAAACTATGTGTAACAATTTTATTTTCTTTGAAACATTTATGCTCTAGTATAATTTCACCTCCTGATGTAAACATAGCAAATTCAAAACTCGAGGAAGCAGGTTTGTGATCCATCAGGATTACAAATCCATTTCCAAGTGGTGGAATTCTCAGTAGACTGGATACTACATTAACTTGCACCTTGCACAACTCCTGTGTAGTCAATCCCAGCAGGATAGGAGTTAGGTTAGATTCCAGATAATATTTACTTTAAACTATAGCATTGCCATGGACTGCAACAAAAGACTTTAAAAAGTGCCTATCGTAAGAGCTTTCCTCTGCTTAGAAACAGAATGAGCATATTTTAAACTGGGACAGAGCATAGAAAAAGTCAACAAGAGATTAGAAGCAATAACAGGAAGTCAGAAAAACAGAACTGAAATCTCCCTTGAACCTTTGGCTATCCTTCAAACAAAAAAGCCCAAAGCTTTTACAAGACCACTACAGATGGAAATGGCATCTCCCTGTACAGCTTACATTTAAACTGAAGAAGTTTTTATAGAGGTTAAAAAGAAGAGAGAACCAGAAAAACCAAATGTCCCCACCTCTCCCTTTAGCAGTAGATCTGATTTGCACAGGGCACTCAGGAAGCCTGCCCATTCACCTCACAACCACTGGAACAGCCAGTTTAGCCTAACTAGCACACTGCCTATGCCGTTTATTATTCATGTGCTAAAAAAATAAGGGGCAGGGGAGTGGCAAGTGACATTTAATTAGTAAGTAAAAGATATGAAATGTCTCCTTTTCAATAGCATAAAGATCAAGTCAAGAAATCCTGTGCATAGTTCCATTAATAGATACTACTATTATTCTCTTGAAAAATTTATTATTATTCTCTTTCTTGTTAATTTTTCATTACCCTGAATCACAAAAGTAATGCTCATGCCAAATAATGATAAACGATTAGCAAAGGTGTGATGACTTTTTTAATCTGTCCATGAAAAAATGGACTCTGTGTGACATTATTAGCTTGTATTTGTCTGTATTGTGTTTTAAACACTTTCTGAATGTTTCTGCTTCCTCAGTTTTCTTGTTACTGTTATGCTGCATTATATTTCTGTGAAGATCCAGCCAGACTAAAAGTAAAGAGGTATTAAATTTGCATATCGTTCCAACAAAATTACTCTCAAGATATTTTAGTCCACAAAACCCAGTTTATAATCCCAAATTCTACAGGTGAGACACTGGGTGTGGTGTGTAACATCCTTACTTGAAATCACTTCTGGTACCTTTGAACTGGATTACTTGCACTCACCTCTAGTAGCTTTGAACTGGAAGACCACAGATACGATGTCAACTTCGAAAAAAGATCTCCACAAGTGTTTGTAAACAATCAACCAGTAAGCCTGTCGCTGGAAATTGGCAGCTTTAGAGAAACTATTGTAAAGAATAAAATTACTCTACACGTGAGTAAGTATGATATAGAGGAAAACAACTGGTCCTGTGGAATCACGTCTCACAAACCTACTGTAATTCCTTGAAGGAGTAAAGAAGCCTGTGAAAAAAAGAAATTGATTAATAAAGTCTGCTTTGACTGCCAAAAGGTTTTGAGCACAAGTATTCACTGAAGGTAACTGAAAGAGCCTAAGCAGCAATGGGATAAGAGGAAAGGTCTTTGCTGGGCTAAGAAATGATAAAATGTAGAAAATAGAAGACATAGGGAAATTGTAACTTCTTTTGGCAGAGCGAGGTCACCAGTGCAGAAGTCATCACTGGAATTCTGGTGAGAGGAGATCTGCACTGATACAAATGTATAGATGATTTTCGACATGCAGCAAGGTGACAAAGTTTGCTAAAGGCAGATAATTTCCTAATCAGTTTCATAAAGATAAAACTTAAATATGAAGAATTGCAGAAGGCCCTTAGCACACTAAGGATGTTAAGGATGATAAAATATTGGATGGAATTCAGTGGGAAAGTTGCAAACTAATGCACAAGAGGGAAAAATAATCCTAGTTTCACATCTATAGTAAAACTTTCCAGGCACCACCACTTAGCACTGGGGTCTTGGAGTTTTGGTTAAAAATCCCATTAAAATGTCATATCAGAGTTCAGTAGCTCTGGGGAAAAACGCAAACAGAAAACTACGAATTAGGAACGCACAGGGACGAAAACAAAGGTATCCTTATGCCCACTGTATATATCTTAAGTTAACCTGCAGACTGAATATGAAGTGTAATTGGTTCCTACTTGCCAAAAAGGATATAGTTGAAATGGAAAAGATTCAGAGGTAAAGAACAAGAATATCTACTGTATGAGGTGGATATATGAAGTCTATAAAAACATGATGAGTATTGAGAGGCTGAATAGGGAAATTACTGTTCACAATTTCTCCCAACATAGTACTGAGGACGGCGGTATTAAATGAAGATAGTTGGAGCCAGGTTCAAAACAAACAAAAATACATAGTTCTTCACACAGCATATTGGCAAGCTATGAAACTCTGGTGGATACTAGAAGTTTACTTGAGTGCAAAAAATGTGTGGGCATGTTCAGGGAAGAGAAATCTGTCAAAGCTATCAAATCCGAAACCACTGTTTCTGGAACAGAAAGTCCTGAAGCCGTGAACTGTGAGGTTCTCGGAAAGCGCCCACTGTGCACGTGCCCCACTATCACACATTCCCCTAGGCTTTTGACCAGTATCAGGGAGACAAGACACTGAGCTAGACAGACTTTTAGTCTGGCCCAGCACAACCATTTTTATACTCCTGCGTTCTAGGGAAAGGCATGGCAACTGAGGTAGCTGAAGAAGATCTGAAGTCCCATGCTGAGATTGATCAAAAGGCCCTTTGACAAGTGACTAGGAAGTTAAAAATACACATTAAGTTCAAACTGAGCAGAACTGCGCTAGGAACCTGATGAAGCAAAGAAAACCCTGCCTTCATTAACACAGTCTCCCAAAGTGAGGGTTACTGAGCATGGGGTGCTTCTTGTCTTGGAAATGATGTAACTCCCTGCTGTTTTCTGAGAAGAGCAGTGTTGTTTCATAATAGTTTGGTACGTCAGCGTACATCACTATGCCTATCCCAAATAGGTAAACTGTGAACCGAGAGAGGAAGATACATGGTGATGAACATGCTGGGAAGGCAAGAGCACCCATTGTGGGAACAGTATAAGCTCCAGGGCTTAACCAATTTACTTTATAGGATCCCTGCTGCCCAGCTCTACATAGACACAGGTGCCAGAAGTGTCCAAAGCCAAAGAGCCTGAATCTTGTTTGCTATGAATGAATAAACAGCATAAGAGATTCTTCAGCTCACCCAAAAAAATTTTATGCTGTGCATAGAAGAAGATAAAGGTGCTATTCTTTACATTCCTATATTAAATTAGAGATCTACAGGTGTGTAGAGTGTAGCCAAGCAAAGACAGGAATATTAAAAGGAAATTAAGCTAGAAATTGATAATGACATTTTTATGGACATAAAAAGAGGCCCATGAGGGAAATAAAGTCTAAGCGATTACCAGGGAAATTTGTTTATAGCTGATGATACAGACATTGCTAAAAATTTAATCCCCGTCTCAGAAATTGCAAGGGATACTAAAAAGGAAACAATTTAACATTTCTTATCTGTTGAAGCAGGCAAGAATCTGAGACAGAGCATGTCTCAGATCTGTGCTGAGGTTGCTGCTACTGTAGATGTTCAGGACATAACACAGTGCTAGTAACTACTTTTGACAGCACATATTACATCTCTCACTGACATCCACAGTAAATATGCATCTTTGCATTAGAAGTTAGATGGCTGAGAAATTTCACCACATCTGCACCCTACAAAACAGAAAACCACTCAGGAAAGAGGAGGAGGAAGAGAGCAGAAGGCAGACTGGGCAATAACCAAGCCCAGTGAGTCACTGCAAGACACTCACTAGCAGCAATGAGAAACTCACTCATGACTACACGCAAAGGACTGGTGACAGTACATGGAGATCTAGCAGAAGGGACAAGTCTGGCGAAGGCAACGAGGCAACCAAGTTCCTAGAGTCATCATCATCTCCTTCCAAAACAAGATAAAAATGCCAAGACAGCTTCTCATTTTCATATGCTTCAATTTTCATGTGTTAGGTAAACTTTACTGGCAATATTCAGCCACCTCCATTAAATACCTGTGCCCTGGTGATCTAAGTCCTACTTTTGACATGTATTAGCACAACTACCACAACTGATATTCTAAAGATAAAATCCAGTCACAGTTACCAGATGCTGAGCTTCATCCTAACTAGCACTAACAGAACTAGGCCCACACTTGCCATGTGGAATCTAAGCACCCAGGAGTAACCTTCAGCAGAACATACAGCACCACAAGAAATCACTGTATTACTGTCATTGTTTCAAAACCATAATTTTGTATTTTCCATAAGTATTACATTTTTCTAGTGATCAGTGTACTCCATTAAAAATATTACATGGCAGTCAACACTGAGGTAACACCAAGCAACCTCCACTTTCTTATATACTAGGAGTTGCCTAAATTTACATTTTAAGTTGTGATATGCACAACCGCTGTTAAAAACACAAATACATGCATGAAGTCTAAAATTTTATATTCATCAAAATTTATTCCTGAAACAGGACTAAAAAAGTTAGACAAACAATGGGGAGAAGAAAAGAGGAAAGAAAAGTATCTTCTTTTTTTTGCAAGTTTAAAGTATTTCAGATAACCTTAGCATGAAAATAGAAAATAAACACTTAAATGTCTTTAAAAATTGAACTGAAAAGTGACATCAGCTGGTATAACTGACCTGCATGGCTAACTCTCAGACAGAAACCCCCTAAAGCATAGTTAACCCCCTCATAAAATAAGCTTGACATCAGGTGTCCACCATGCAAATTCCTATCTCCAAACAGACTCCACGGCTTAATGGAATTGCTCAGTTGCAGCTCCTCTTACTAATGCAAAGACAAAGTATTGCTCTGCTGTTCCACTTGCATGATTCAGGCATAAAAGTGACACTGCTTTTCCTGGAAAATTTTAATTGCAGGATTGGGACATAATACTGATATTGCTTTTGTTAGAATAGTTTTAATGGCGTTAAATGTGGATGCAAACCATATGGGTATGATTTCTTGCATGTATTTTAATGACTCTGTGTGCCTGCATAAAATCTTTAACACAGAGAATTCAAACAAGTGAACTCATTATGTTATCAGGAGAGAAATGGATGAATCTTGAATCACTGAAGGATCCTATATACATTTTTGTTTTATTTAAAGCAGCCGGGGGGGGGGGGGGAAGGAGGAAGCTATTATAAAAATGAGCAAATTTTTACACTACCTCAGCACTCTCTCATGTCACTTAATGCCTGTTTACATTTTCATTCAATGCACCAAGCTGAATATTTTATATCAGTTGATGGTTGCTGCATCAGTTGAGAACACTTGTGAGCTCTGTGCATGCTCTGAGTTTCCACTAGAAATTAACAAATCATTTTTGGCAAGTTTACTAAAAACATACCTTACAAATCCCTGGAGTTCATGCTCTTGGAAAATTTTAATTGCAGGATTGGGACATAATACTGATATTGCTTTTGTTAGAATAGTTTTAATGGCGTTAAATGTGGATGCAAACCATATGGGTATGATTTCTTGCATGTATTTTAATGACTCTGTGTGCCTGCATAAAATCTTTAACACAGAGAATTCAAACAAGTGAACTCATTATGTTATCAGGAGAGAAATGGATGAATCTTGAATCACTGAAGGATCCTATACACATTTTTGTTTTATTTAAAGCAGCCGGGGGCGGGGGGGGGGGAGGAGGAAGCTATTATAAAAATGAGCAAATTTTTACACTACCTCAGCACTCTCTCATGTCACTTAATGCCTGTTTTACATTTTCATTCAATGCACCAAGCTGAATATTTTATATCAGTTGATGGTTGCTGCATCAGTTGAGAACACTTGTGAGCTCTGTGCATGCTCTGAGTTTCCACTAGAAATTAACAAATCATTTTTGGCAAGTTTACTAAAAACATACCTTACAAATCCCTGGAGTTCATGCTCTCTATAGTTTACCTTTTTTTTTTTTTTTTTTTAAATCGATGATAACATATTGATGGTATCTTTTTATTTAGTTACTTCAAAATTTGCTTAGCTCAGAATATTAAAACCTAACCTTTCCGTTTAGGATTTATTCTCTGCTTTTATCACCTGGCATTGGGCCATATAGATTCCATATAAGACATTCCAAAACAACAGGAGGTTTCAACACTAAAACAACTGCTATGAATTAAGCAAAGGTATTTTCAAAGCTTTTCTTCTCCATAAGATTATCAAGAAACATTAGTATTTATAATTTTCAGCGCTTTCAGCCCACAAGGATTCATGTCCAAAGTTTCCCATATTTGACTGACTAGTTAACAGACAATCCAAATTTACTTAGACAATTTGACCAGAGAATAGGATCATCTCTTGGGGGATAGACTGATGTAGGACAAAAGGTTATGAATTCCTTCAACACACTCTGAAAGTACTTTTAGCTTCTAGTGTTGTTTTGCCATTTCTGAATGTTTGGCCATGATGTCCTATTTGTCCTAGTGTTCCCATTTCTTTAGAAACTGGCACTGTAACACCTAAAAAAAGTCAGTAGTGTGGACACACTGATAGGGAAAAATATAGGGAAACACATACTCATGGCTGTGTATTCATCATGCACAGTCAAGGGGAAAGAATTCTTTAGTTAGACCTTTCTTTACACAGCATTCTTCAAATACTGACAGTTGCAATCAACTTGGTTTGAAGAGGGATTGTATAGTTTTAAAGGCGGCATAAAAAAACGTTCTTGTTGATATCAACACACTGACACTGGATTCAATGACTCCAAATTTGTGCAGTATGTCCAAATAACAGCAAGTGTATTTTAAACCTGCCTGGGGGCGGGGCAGGGTTAAACAAGCAAAATATTTTGTAGTTTTAAGTTTTCAGATCACTTCAGACCAATATATCTCTACCTTGGTGCAATTCCACCTCTTACAAAAGAACTTCAATTCCTTAACAAATTCCTTCAGGGTATTATTCTCCAGTCCCTCCAGATGAAGGGACTATAATGGGACTATGTCGTTGAGTGACAAAACATGTTCAAACTCACTTGCAATAGTCAGTAATATCATTTCAAAATGGAATGACCTAAACACACACTTCCTCAATCAAGCATTCTTCCCCGATTTATTTTAGATTTCAGGTACAGTTTCTATCCTAAACAGGCTGCAATGGATGTCTGTTGCACTATTCGGAGATCCTGCCTTGGCAGGGGAGTTGGACCAGATGATCTTCAGAGGCCCCTTCCAACCCCTACCATTCTGTGATTCTGTGATTATCAATGATACTTTTCAAAAACATCCACAGAACGCAGTTAACAGAATTAATATAAATGATGGAACAGAGTCCAGGATAAGCACATGACATACTGCTATAGCTTCCAATTACTCAAAATTCGGAGATCTAATTGTTTTAAATGAGCAAAGGAGAATTCAGGAACAACTTCAAATTACAGGTAACTCAAGATTTTAAATTATACTTGAAAAAGGAAAACGAAGCAGCTGGTCCTATTAAAATGTCCATAAATACCCTGCAAAGCACCAAAATACCATGAAACCAATACTTTCAGGAATTTCATTCCAATGCCAAGAAACAGAATGTACTCTTTGTGACTAATACATTAAAATACTGAAAATAAATTCTAACCGATTAAAAAGATCTTGTAGCAAGTGAAAGGTATAGTTAAATCATTCCAAACCTAATCAAGCTTAAGAGCAGGGCAGGCTTTCCCCATTATTAAGAATGTAAGCTGGATAAGTAGACTGGGAAACTATAAATTAGGGCCAGTAAAAGTAATACAACATTTTTTACAAATATGTTTTTAATTAAAACTGAAAAGACAGCCATTTTTACTGAAGCAATTTGCTGCACATTCTTAAGTTTGGTCTTCTGTGGTGTCCCACACACACATTTCCAACAAAATGTTATTAAATGGTAGTGAAACCAGAATACAGTTCTAAATGCAAAATCAAATCCATCATTTTTAGGTGGAAATATGAAAACATTTTTAAATCTTGATCACTTAATCCTGTGCCTTGGGGTCAGGAAATACTATTCACCCCTGTCAATTTGCAGTCCAGTTGTATGTGGAAAGTGTTGTTCCACAAGGGCAAAGCAAGCCAGAGAAAAATTGCACACTACTTTCAGGCTTCAGCTGAGCTTTTAAAACACATGGCCAAACACGTTGCCATGGAAATGTTCTGCAAATACATCCAGAATTTCTTAAGATGGAGCTGAATATGATTTTTTTTAAATAAATTTATCCTACAATTTGAAGTACAATTGCTCCATGCTGTATTCAAGGGAAGCAATGGCTATTATCTAGCATTTATAACACCTAAAGTGATAACAATATCTCTAATTACATTTTGTGCTCCACACATGAAATTAGGTCACTATCCTCCTATGTAAAATACCCACATACTTGTTTTCTTTTATGTACTCCAGGTTTCCCATCCATCACCACAATATATTAGCAGATACAAAAGTATCAGCCTTGCAATAAACTTGGCAACAGTTAAAAACAAAAAGGATGTGACATGCTTCAGTAAAACTAATTTGGTTTTAAACAACATTCTAAATATTTAAGTTATTAATCTTCTCTTTTACAAGCCATTAGTATTAGTATGTGTCACTGAGTGTAATAATTAAAATGGGGAGAATTATCTTGCGAAACTTTCACTGTTCTGTTCAGTGAGCTATTTTTAAAACTGATTTGAAATGAAGCACAAAAAAACCCTACTACTGCAAAATGAAGCAAGATCTGTGCCTGCAGAATAGCTCAGTCCTGTTATACAATGTGATACATTGTTTTAAATAACCTGCCACTGTAGGTAACCAGTTGTCTTATACTGAATTTCATCTGACAAACACACACATTCACAATAGCTTTGTGTGCCATGTAAAGATAAAGCAAAATAAAAATACAATACAATCTTGTAATTTTACTTTACAGCAAAGGTATAATCTTTTACCATGAATTAGTTAAAAGAAATCATACTCACAATAAAACCAGGTTTAAAATATATATGGAATAACCTTACGTTGTTCAAACAGCAATTAACAACATGTTAGATTTCCAAGATGTACATTGCTCTGCTTATGTAAACAGTCTACCCTATAAATCCTGTAACAAATCCAACACGAAGCAATTACACAGACAAAGAGATTGTAAATGACCTAAAACTGTAAAACAAACCCTTGTGTTAGAAATATTAGTATAAACTATGAGGTCATACCTGATGACTTAGGGACTGTAATGTCTCACCGGTTCCAAGCTGCATGACCTTTCTATTTCCAGAGACCCCCAAAAATTGCATTTCCTGTCTTACAAAAGTGCATCACAGACCATCTATCTTTCAAAATCTTCTGGGCTAGTGAAGAAAGTATTAACAGCCATTCTGTCCATCAGTAAGTGCTGGAGTCATTACCCCCAAGATACCAGATCTTAAATATAGTTTCCTCAGTGCGATTAGAGACATCCAGTAGTCAAGGAGGCTGACACAGCTATATCACTGATGCTGCTAATGCCATCTGAAAACAGTAAGCTCACTGCTTAAAGCAATCCTGCATCATCCAAACAGAACAAGCCACATCCTTCAACTCCTCACTTGCGTTTTTTATAAAACCTCGCACTGCCATTATAGATTTTGTTTTCGTCTGTGGTCAGCTAAAGGAGAAATTAGATATTATGCAACCAGCTTTGCCTTAACAAAAGAAAAACAGCAGATGAAGTGACATATCGAGGTTATCAGATTTTGCTTGCATGACCACTCCTCAACAAGCACTATCACCATTCAGAAGAAGCATCACAATCTGATCCAAAGGAAAATTACCAGAAAGAAATTATAAACAATTCACAGGCAGGAAGGCATTTAAATACCTCTGTAGCACCAAAGCAGCTCTTTTATGCAGTCTTACGAACCCTAGTCCCTATTAAATTAAAAACATTGCTTGCTGAAGTATTTCCAGTGTTTCTTTTCAATAAATTGCATGATCACTGCATTGTTTCCATTACTCCCTGCTAGCAGCCAGAAAACAGCATGCCTTGAAAATGTGCCAGTATTATGACAGCAAAAATGTGTTTTGATACCAAACAAAACAATCATGCATGGGTTTTTTCTGATACAAGAGACCTTTCAAGCTAACAAATGTACAGTATCCTCCTTAGAAATTTTTAAATTATTAAGATTACAAAGTAATAACCAGACTTTTTATTAAAACACATACTTGATGCAAGTGAAATTGATTATTTTAAGTCATTATTTATATTTATTGCTGCTATCATTATGGCAACAAACTTATGCAAACAAAATAATCACAGAACTAAGACAAAACAGTGCCACCAACAAACTGGAAAAAGTTATCAGTTATCACTTAATAATTCCTCTGAATTCTAGACCCACAGAAGAACTCATGCCCACTCAGTCCATACATACAGGAACATCCCCTCAACACATACTGAAATATATTGCTACCGGTCAAATTTTAGAGACAAATAAAACTTGGAGGAAAAAAATCTTCCCTAATTTAACTACCGCTTTCATGTTATTCAAATGAATTTGGATGTCCTTCTTTACTTTGTAATATAAGCAGAAGCTGAAACTGGAAGTATATGGTTCTAAATTAATTCACCCAGGTCCTATTCTGTTAGTTTATCATCATCATCATCATCATCATTATTATTCAGTTGTAGTAATTGCTCTTTTGAGTAACTTGGAGTTAATCAAATTTGGCTTATAGTCATTCACATTATGGCACTGATAAAAGCAAACTGGTCTGATCCATGAATATCACGTATTTCCCTTTAGAGAGAGAAACTGTCTGCTATCAATTTTTAATTGATTCAGTTTATACAGTGTGCAACTGCCTCAACAGAAGGATGCTACATCTACAGGAAAAGGGACTCAGCCAGACACTCGTACAAGGTCTCTGCTGACATGTCTGGTAGTCCAGCAGAGGCCAGTCAGTGCAGCCCTAGGAGGCTGCAAAGTGCAGTAGGGAACCAGATCAGGCCAGACCTGATGCTGCTTTTTATATTCTCAAAGAGAGTTAATCTTGAGGCCCAACAACCTGACACTGTCTTTTTACTGCTGATGATAGCAGCAATCAGGGTGCCACTTCAAACACTGTGAATGTTCTTGAAAGTTGTTGCCACTTCTAAAGTTTTTCCAGAATAACTCATGAATTCACTCAACCAAGAAAATATTTCTACAGCTATGTCCACAGGATAAAAATACATACACACAAGGAGACAAAAGGCCCTTCAAAAAATAGGCAAGAGTGATTCAGCAGTAAAAGAAGGGGAAAACAGGTTTCCCTGCATCATGAAATGGGAATAACTCCAAAGGTAGTATTTTTATTTCCAAAGGTAATTTAAAAAATCAGCAGCACTAAATATTGTTATTTACTCCCGTGCAAACACTCAATTCTGCAGTACTATATTCTGATCAGTACCTACTTCCAACTACATAAGGGAGTACAACCTTGCATCTGTAAGCTGCTGGCAACTACTTCCAGGTCCCCACAAGCTACCTAGCTAGGATATCATGGCCAGCAAAATGGTAAGAAGTGACCAAATAAAAAATTAATGTTGCCAAGCTACCTTTCATAAATATTACGTAGGCTCTCTCTCTGCAAATCTTGTACAAGATGATGATCTCCACTCAAAGAGTGAAAAACATGAAGCTAGGAGCTATAACCACAGCTGTGAGAAACATCACTTAAAAGAGTTTCTGCTCTCAGAGAGTACATAATCTCTCCCCAAGCTGGATATTTAAAGAATTCAAGAGCTAGCAAAAGACAAGACAGAAGACTATTTTCCTGAGTTAGGTTAAGATCTCAGCACAAATTATAAATGCACTCAGAAATATACAGTTATTTCTTCATGCTTATTATCCCAGCTAGTGGAATCTTTTCCCAGAAGTTATTCCATGTTTTTCCTTATGGAAATAAAATTACTGTTTTGCGTAAGTGAAAAGTTTAAGATTTCATTAGCAATGTTAAAGCAGCGAGAGGGTATAATTACAATACTATTTTATAAAGTATAGCTATTTATTCTAAGAGATGTTAAAACAAAAATCTGGTAATCCATTCCCTTTAGAATATCAACAGGTACCACTTTATACCATACAAAAGCATTACTCACAAATATAGTTTGCTTTTATTTCATTTTTCACAGAATCACATAATCATTAAGGTTTGAAAGGACCTTCGAGGTCATCAAGTCCAACTGTTAACTGAAAACCACCGTGCCCCCTAAACCATGTCACGAAGCACCACATCCACACGTTTTCTGAGCACTTCCAGTGATGGGTGACTCCACCACCTCCCTGGGCAGCATGTTCCAATGCTTGACCACTCTCTCGGTGAACAAATTTCTCCTAATATCCAATTTAAACCTCCCCTGGCGCGACTTGAGGCCATTTATTCTCGTCCTCTCACTAGTTACTTGGGAGAAGAGACCAACACCCACCTCACCACAGCCCCCTTTCAGGTAGTTGTAGAGAGCGGTAAGGTCTCCCCTCAGCCTCCTTTTCTCCAGACTAAACCACCCCAGTTCCCTCAGACGCTCCTCATCAGACTTGTGCTCCAGACCCTTCACCAGCTTCGCTGCCCTTCTTTGGACATGCAGGAAAAAAGAAAGAATAAAAAAAGGAAAAAGCAAACTCAGAGCTCCTGTGGATTATGAAAGGTAAAATAATGGTCACTTTGAATCTATGACAATCAGCTTCATGTCAAAGAGACCTGACCTAAGCAGTGCATGAGCAAATAACAGAAGCTCTTTCACTCAACTTCTTAAATTAAATTTAAGTCATGTTTGCTAGTACTAATGATCATGACAGAGAACTTTTGAGATCAGTGAAAGGTATTGCAGACTGTAGAAGTAAGGTGAGATGATGTAGTGCTGTACCAAGAGAGCTGGAAGAACAATACTGACGCATATTCCTCAGCAGCATTTTGGGGTAATAATTTTACCATATATTTTTATTAATGACCAGAGCATAAGTAGTATGAAGGATAACAAAAATCACAGTTTGGGTTTGTTCAAAAATTTCTGATACTGGAAAGTACTGCTACTACATGAGGACTGGAACACCACCACAAAGACAGGGATTACCTTTAGGACCACAAGAATAAAATTGGTGTAAAATTTAATAATGCAAAATGAAAAGATATGAACTTACAGATTATTAAATTTCTGCTAAGAATTGAGATCTCAGCCATTGAAAACTACAGTGGATGAAGCTGTGGGGACAAAGCTGATCACAGAGTAATTATGAGCTACCAACATGACGTCCCTATGGAAATGGAAATGAAATTTTAAAATTATCAGGGAAGATATTTCTAGCACAGAGAGGTCAACATTAATGCAATAACATGAAGCTCTATTAAAATCTTACTGTTCTTGATTCTGATCATTTATGCCTAAAAAAGGAATTCTAGCTGCAAGACATAAGGACTTCTACAATGGTCAGGGAAATTTTGAGAAGAAACTGAAAACTTTTGCTTTGTTTAGCTTAACAAACAAACAACTAAGGGAGAGATCTGTGTAGGTGTCAAGATAGAAGTGACAAGGAAAAAGAAAGAATACTCAAGCAAAAGAACAATTTTGGAACAAACACAAATCCATACAAAGTTGTCATTAATGTTTGGGGGGTTTTAACTGTCAGAGGTTGAAGGTCAGCAAGAGCAGGAAGTCAAACTCAAAGACCAAGAGTCTGCCTTTCACACCTGTATTTCTACAACAGATGATCATGAAAACGTAGACAAATGAAGAAAAAAGCAGAAACATAAGGTACAGCAGAGTTGGTACCAAGAGCAGGACCTAACAAAAATCATGAGATTGCGCTGGGGCTCAACACCAATTGGAAATAAGTTTAGAACCCTGAATAAAAAAAAAAAAAAGGAGACAACAAAAGACTCTATACCATTTGGTTTCTCCTGTACTGAAGAAACCAAGCTTTCATCTCTATACGTAGAATGGTATTAACAATATAAATAGCTCAGCAATTTCTCTTAACCAAAATAATTCATCAGTTCTTAAGTTTCAGCTGATTACTCAGATCAACACAGATTAAAAAATATCTTTGGACTTGAGTGGAATAAGTTCAAAAGTAATTAATGATAGCCCATTCCCCTTTAATCCTAATGACAGGACTGTTTCTATTACCTTTCTCTAGTCTGCATATATATCTCTTACTTAATTCTCCCATGAAATTATTCAGGAGTTTTGTTACAAAGTGTAAATACCCTTCTCTGGTCAAAAATTAAAGCCATTTAGAAAAGTTAAGTTTAAATTTCTTAACTCAGTAAAAACTTGTTAATATTTTATGGACATACTTACTATGTTCTCTCAAATGACATACTGTTAAGACTCTCCCTTTATGATTATGCCAACAGGCGTTACATAAGTCTACTCAGTTTACCTGTGGATAACCACGACTGTGGTTAAAGGAAACTCAAAACATTTATAAAACAAAACAGGAAGCAAGCAGAGGCAGACCTGAACCATGGATTCAAAGTAAAAACTTGCAAATAAACTGCTTGGTTCCAATTCTGCCTAACAGCTAATGTAGCTCTATCAAAACTCACCCTTCCATATACCCCACTGTCAGTGTTGCTGTATCCTAGCTCTAAAACTCAAGCTTGTATCTCAGGCCGGCCCCTCATGATCCAGATCACTGCACTACATGTTGCCAACAAATTAGAATAAATGTGTAATAAACTGTTTTCAAACAATGAAAAGAAAGGAAGATTTCTATCTAGTATTTTATGTTCAAAAACAACTTTAAAATGTCTGACATCCTGTTTCCCAGAAGATAATGCAGGAGATCTCTTTCCTCTCAGACTGCTGAAGAGTAATCCTATACTTACAGTGTATGTAAGAGATGGTTGCTTATATTTGTTCTTGGAAAAATAGAGAAAATTAAGAGTACAAAATCTCCTGAAGTTTGAAATCGTACGTTTATTTTCTTAGCAAAATTATATTTATGTAAATCATGTATTCTAGAAAATTATTTGTAAAATCAGATTGAAATGATAAATTTTAAATGTGTGTCTAGAAGGGGAATAGATTATATTTAAAATGGCCATGCCTTCCTTTTCTGACTTTAAAGAAAGCAAAGCTTTCCACCTTTTTAAGCATCCCAACAGTATGGTAACTTGTGCCATGGCCTGGGAAAACCTTTCTCCTTTTATTAACTAAGGACATGGCTGACTGAGAGCTTAACTTGTAACCCACTGGGGATGCTAGAGTTGATTACAGGAAAACATTTTCCCCTCCTCAAAAATGTGATGGCAGCATTTGGACTCCACATTGTACAACACAACAGAAATTTATTCTCCTGATAAACAAAGAAATAACAACTTAATCAAAAATGCTGGAACCCGTTAGCAAAGCAAGTACTACCAGCCTTTCCACAGAAGGAACAGCAGGACAGGAGATGCTGCTCTGGATATCTCCTAAATATTACACAACACTGAAGTTGCAGCCTAGTGGTATTGCACACCTCGCACCTTTCTTTCGATCCTTTTCATCTCTCTCTTGTCCCTCAAGAAGGGAAACTCCTTTTTCTTACGAAAAATTTCTCTGTTCACTAATCCTAGCTTCTTATCCACCTCAGAATAGATCTGACTTCTCTAAATATTTTACATTTAAAAGTTCTCTTTCAAAAGAAGAGAAATGTTAAATTTTGACATATAATTACCATTATCCTCTCTGCTAGCAGAAAATTATGGCAAAATGCCAACTTGCTTGTCTGCTACAGATAAGACATTTCCAAGCTTCCATCCTTCCTTTTACAGAAAACAGAAGGGGAAGACCAGCCAGGAGAAAGCCTACCCTGTCAGCTGATCCTGTAAGAAATAAAATTAATATTCTCCTAGCAGAACTCATTTTCCTCCGAGCCTGAGGTAAATGATATGCCTTACCATATGTTAAGATGGTCCTTTCAAGAATGACAAATTTGATGAGTTTTTCCTGGATGGTCTTTCTCTCATCCAATCTCTTCTCATCACCTCCAGCTTCTGCTGCAGGCAAACTCTCAAGAGGCATAAATCAGCATAGCATCACCAAATTATGTAACTTCTACCCACTGGGGATTTAGCCCCTTCTTTTTCAGACTTAGCACAAAAACATTGTCTGTGCATTGTTCAATAATCTTTTCAATCTGCATAGGGCTTTAGAGAATTACCCTGACACATTGCTGAGCTTTGACACTGATACACCCATTGTGAGCAGAGAACCCAGTCATTTTTCTTAAAGGAAGAACTCTAAAAAGATGATGTCCAATTACAACATATTCAGAACTAGCTCTAAATCAGATGAAACTCTGCTTCAGTTCAAACAAGGGGGAAAAAAAGGCCAAACAGGTTCAGGCAATTTCTTCATTGTATATAAAAATATCAACATACTGTTACTTTGAATACAAACCTAGCTGTGTACTCCTCATTAGTTTACCTATGCTTCTAAGCAATCAGAATATCTGAATACCTTTGCATATCCCCAGAAATCGGCTTATTTGCACATCATTTGTGCATCACAGTCCCTTGAAACTTTTATTTTATCAACAAAATATGGACAGGCAAGATAGATAGATAGATATAAATACAGATACTTTAAAAATCCATCTACACACACACTTAAAATTTTCTCATTTGCTGTAAAATATACTGATTTTAAATGAGAATGAGAAAAAATAAAGATCCATTTTAGTCAGTATTACTCAGTCAAAGCTCATCCAAAAAGGAAACTACTGGACACATCAGTTAACCCCAAAACTTTCGAGGCTTTTTTAAATGCTTAATTCAGTCATGCAAAACAAGTGGGTTTGTAAGCTTAAATATCAGAGCACAAACCTAACATTGGCCCTATGCAAAATATGCTTTGAAGTCTTAGAAGATTGTAATGTGGGATGAGGATTTCAAAGGTTGAGAGGGAAAGTCACTGCTTTGAAGGGAGACAATGGCGGGAAAAGAGCTGTTACCCGAGTATAATTTAGGATTAGGTTAATAGTCTGGACAAAAAACCATGTGATACGAAGAAAGCAAGACAGTAAAAAGTACTCTATAAATGCAATTTATCACATAAATATGTAATATATGAGACAGATTACTACCTACATTTATCATCCTTACAGCTACCAAAAAAAAAAAAAAAAATCAAATACTTTATTCCAAAATCAATTCTAAAATATGAGCTCTGAAGCAAACGCTTTCTTGCAAAGTTAACAAAATGGTGCACACAGAAAACAAACAGGCTAAGATTAACTGCACCAGCTCTGTCTTGGTATCCTTTCGCTGAGAGGGGACACAGAAAAGCTATTGAAGGAGCACACACTTCAGTAAAAGCTGAACGTTTTACGTCTGTGCAAGGTCAGACATCCACAGTCTAAAGAGGCACTGGATTCAAGGCAGTTGCTTCCTCTGGTTGATGTAGGAAGAACACAGAAAAGGGAGAAGAAAGAAAAGTCCCCCCAAACTAGGAACAGGCCCCAAAACTGATGTTGGGATGTTCTAGATTAAATTAGAAAATTAGAGATACAAACTATATAAACTAGACAGATTCATAGATATTTATGGATAAAAATTGTGAAGACATTATTTCCTAAACAATTCAAAATGCTTTAAAAATTCAATTGCCCATATAGTTTTTAAAAAGATTTAAAACATAATTTTATACAAAATAATGCAAGGACATAGGTAAAAATGTCAAGATCTAAAAAAAAAAAAAAGACAATGATTGCTTCAAAGACAGAAAACTGGGACAAAATGCCCATTGGAACATACAGAGTCTCCCACAGGAGCTTCAGAAGTCAGGCTCTGCCTGCTTTTATATTTCAATTGCCTTTCAGCTAACTGCTTCAGTACAAGACACTTGTGAAAAAGTAAAAGTATAAAGGACAAAGAAAAATTAAAAGAACACCAAAATGAAGAAAATTTAATACTTAGACACATTCCAGTCATGGGGACTTTCCTGGTTTTGAAGAAAGTTTGGTGATTTTATATATTTTTGTCTTATAATGATAAGAAAAAAAACAACACAACCAAACAAAAATAAAAACCAACCACCAAACCTAGTTCTATTAAACACTGTTTTCCGCTTTAAGTAAAGAAAATACCGCAAAGACTAGAGTGAAATTATAATACCTGGAATGCAACAGCAGGTCTTCTGGAATAGCCCCATAGTATAGACTCTTTACCCTTAAATAAAACTATTAACTGTGGTGCTGTGTAACTGTAACATTGGGGTTTTTTTGCCAAAAGTGCAAAGGCTTTTCTTTTCACGATTCTTCATAGTCATTCTCTCTTAGGTATCTATATACCATACACGTACACAAGGAAAGTGTATCATTCCTCATCCTAATCTACTGCATGAACTTTTACCGTCTGATGGATTTTTTGTGTATTATACACAAAATGTAGCTATTGTTTGACAGTCTAAAACCTAAACGATCAGATGTATCACAGCTAAATACAGCAATGATAACAAACTTCCCCCTTTATGCTGAAAGAGAAATTCAGCAGCAGCCAATTTCACCTTTTCTTCTTCCTCTCCCTCGGAGAGGGAGAAAAGGAGCAGTGGGACCACCTCCCCAGAGAGAGACAACGGCAGACACAAGATTCCTGAATTAGACAATTTATTTCCGACTCTCACCTCCCTCCAGTGACTATCAGTGGCACCACCATACATCCACCACCAGCACAGCTCTGTTTCAGGCATT
>NW_010544509.1:24277-29035 GCF_000687285.1 Phaethon lepturus
AGTTGGTGAGAAAAAAAAGCAGAGGGGGTTGGAAGGAAATACAAGACTAACTAAGAAAGAAAAGATGTCAGCCTGCTTCTGCAAGCAAGTAGTCATTACATTCCCTCATAATCTCTCCTGCTCAAAACCCTTTTTAAAACTTCCTCTTGGGTTACAGCTCTGAGCCAATTTCCATACAAATTTCAGGAGAAAGGGTAACTAAACAAGGCTATTCTCACCACAAGACAGTTATCAGCCTCATCATACTCCTCAGAGGGTACATAACTTCAGCCTGTGCTATCTCCAATGTTTCAAAAGACACTAACCATACATACTTGGACTAAAACCTGATCACTGAGTTCTCAGACCAAACTCAGGAACCAAATGAAGGCCTGTAGCAACACTACATTTGTATTGATAAAAAGATGTGACATCAATCCATCAGAGAAATATTCAGTGATACGATTTCCATTCTTTACCTCATTCGCCAACATCCTCTTTAAAATACACATCACTAAGGCATAAACGCTCTCATTATTCCAAAAAATGTTTCTAAATTTGATACAAAAATGTTATGCTATTTACTCTTTATTAGAAGAAATGCTGACATTTAATACTGTGAAATTCACAGAAGTACATGGTTAAAAACTGACTTTGAACTCTGTCACCTGTAGAACTGTCTCACATGGGAAACAGTGCTGGCTTTACTATCCGGGACTTTCAAAACTCAACTGGATAAAACGCTATAAATCTGCTGCACAAAACAATCTTTTGTTATCAATGCACTAAATATTTGTACTTAGTGTCACACTTTATGACTTGTTTAGCCATATCATGCCTTACACTGAAGTCTCAAACATCAGGTAACTTAAATACCTTACATGAATTTGGAACCACATCACCGTAACACCACGAACCCAGATAAATTATTTTGATTCTTGGATTGGTTTAAGGTAAAAAGTCTTTTAGGTAAAAATAATAAATGCAGTTCACTACGAAAACACTTGTAGGAAACTAACGCAAAATATAATTGTCTGCTGTTTGCAACTTTGTAATGAGATAATAACATCATGAAGACATTAGTCACATATTGTAATTATGAAGCTTGTTTTATATAAATTATTTTAATTCTAACATATGACCTCCAAGTTTTGGATTTATTTCTACTTTTATTATGTAAAAACAAAAAGTAATGAAATGCAAAAGGACACATTCATTAATTTGAAGAGTTTTCAGATAAATTACTAAAACTTAGGGGTTTCAGAAATGAAGCAGAAGATATGCATAAACATCTGAAGATTTGAGTTAATTTTAAATAACTGGACTATTAATTAACTTAACTTCATTAAGTACATGTAAGGAATAATATTTTTGTTAGTTCCTCCCAAATCTATTTTTCAGTAAGTTCTTGACTGTCTTTCAAGATAATATATGACACCACAAATTCCACCTCAGATATAATCCAAGAACATCTGTGTTATTTCAGTAGTTTGATTATTCTCCAGTACCTATATAGTACTTCTATATAAAGATTCCTCATCAAGTCACCAACCCAATTTTTGTTTTTAAGGATAAGTTCTACAGTTTAACATTCTCAGTGTTGTGTGCAAACTCAAAAGAGAACAGTATGTAAAAGGAGAATCATTAAAAGAATCATTCAAATACGGTACCTGACATACACTACCAGTAAAAGTTTTGAACATTTCAACTATCTACAGCTTTTTCCAGTTGCTAGCCAGAGACAATGTAAATCTCAGTTGCAGCCTCCTCTCTACCCTACAAAGAAAACAAACTTATTTTGAAAACAAATACATGGCAGCCAGCGCCCACTTGGTAGTAAGGTGATAACAGACCTCTACCTATTATTTCATAAATTCTTCCTCATTATTAAAGTACTCACATAACTCATGCAAAAGCTAGCTTACCATAAATCATTTTAAATATCACAGCTATAACATGAATCCCTTTAAGTAACTCATTCAAAAGTAATTAGCAACAAAAGACTACGAAATTCACTCGATAGCAGGAGAAATATTTAGAATAAATGCAATAGAAATAATTCATGCTAATGTAAAAGAGTACTTTGCATTAAGAGCCAAGAAAAGCAGTTCAGACCGTATCATAAAAAGAAAATTCTCATAAATTTTCGTTTTTTTAAATTACTTTCTTACTCCACCTAGCCTCCAGCAGTCAATAGACCATAGGCTTATATATAGTCTATTCTAAGTCATCAGAAACCACTCATTCACTTGACAAGGAAGAGGGAAAGGTGGCTAGGGAAACCAAATCAGAGTTTGAGTTTAAGGTAGTATTGTATCTGAGTCTGTTGCCTCTTTCTCACTTTGAGAACCAAAAAACATCTTTTGCCATCAGGGGAAATAAAATTAGGCTGACTAGAAGAAATGAGTTCTCTGCTGAAGACAGATGCTCCATGTACTCACTTCATTACCTCTCCCAAGAATACAATGCCTAAAAACGCATTGCAAGAAAAATCTGAACCTCCCATTCCTAGCGCCGTCATAATCTCTTTGAAGAAGAATGCATTGCTTTCCTTTGCTCATGCTCTCAAGCTCCTCTACCAATTTGACATTCCTAAGTCTAAGCCTAAGCCTATTTTCCAGGACATCAGTATGACCTTTGTGCAAAGCCTTACAGCCACTGGTGTTTATAGCTAGACGGCACTATGCCCACATGTAAACTTATGCTGTCTATCACTTTTGCTAGCAGTAAGGTAAGCAAAACCTTTGGTTCTTCTAAAAAGAAGTTCTAGACAATTTCAAGCTTTGCAGAGACATCTTCATGTGTCTTAACCCCACAGGATATTTTGGAGCACTGGGCACTCCACCCAGACGGTGTACAAGGCAATGCCAAAGGCTCACCACCAGCCTCTCAGATGTTCAGGAAGCCAAAAATTCTCATATACTACCAAGCACAACAGGCCGTTCTGGTCAGAGAAAACAGAAAACGCATTGACATAACAAGAGAAAGGCCTATTTTCACTCAGCTCAACCTTTTTTGCAGTTTCATAGCTTTTCTTCTACATAATTTCATTTCTCATAACCTGAGACATACCGAAGTTCAGGCAGCTATCAGAAGTATTAAAATAGCAGGTTCTTTTTAAAATACAAAATTAGTATTCAACAGTTATCTTCCTGATTTCAATAGCCCAAGCACATTTTTTAAGAAATACATGTATTGCATTTTATATGAATTATTAAGCACTTCTTGTTCGAAACAGTGCTACCAGTGAAGCAATGAAAGGAGATGAAAGGCACGAAAAGCAGAAGAGAGCACCAACAATTTCCTTTGCTTCCTCCCAGCAGGGTTCCCTGGACAGGCTCAGGGACACCTGGCATCAGCGGGGTCCCGATTTCTGTTCAGGTTCATCCTTTTTTTTCCCCCTAGGCAGAGCCCTCCCAGGGTACTCCTCCTGCTCCTTTCCCAGCAGGCTGCTGCCTGACCCCCCAGGTTGAGCACCGCTGCTCTACCCAGTCTGTCAAGCTAGCCTATATACTAAATTAATAAATATAGACTGTATTAATTATTCATACAGTCCAGCCTGACACATTAGATTGAATGTCATGGTTATCCTGAAGGTAGAAAATGTTGAGTTTTACATAACATGTTCATTAAATGTAGTGAACTAATTAAAGTACGTTAATTAGGTAATAGGCAAAAAGAACTTCGTATTTGGTAGAGACTGGTCACTGTTAATACCTCGTATTGTGTTAATACCTTGGCCGTATTTTTATGCTTAATGAGCAAAAGGAAAAGCTGATTATTCAGAAAGCAGAAAAAAATCACACATGTTACGTGTTGGAAAAATAGCCTCAGGTGACAGAGGAAATACATACCAAAGGAACTGGCACGCTAACAAAGAAGGTGTAATTTCAAAGCCCAGGAGCAACATGCTGTTACTGGGAATTTTACATATTCAGATTCTAGGAAGCAATACTTAATTGTTGATGTTGTTAATAAAATGGCAAAAATCTGATTTTATTTGCACCAGTTATCGGTTCTCCCTGTACTGTGAAAACATTTGTCCCAGTTTTTTACATTCACATTATGAAAATTGAGATTAAGCCTTTCATATCAAATGCTTTGGTTAGAAAAACTGAGAAACAAGAAATTATTAATTAAACTCCTACTCACATGGGGCAAATGTTGGTGGGAAATACACATACATATGGCTGGCACTGGGAATAAAGCCCATGTAATGCTCTATATGCAAGTAAAACATACTCCAGGCTGATGTTAAAACAACAGGGTTGTTTTCATTCCATATCTTATTCCCCTGCTTTTCACTTGATTTGAAAGGGCATGACCAAAACTAGAAAGTATTTTGATGTACTGTTATTAGAAAGCCAAAAAAAAAATCCAGTTAGTGCTCTCGGTAAAACAAAGGGCTATACTTTCATCAGAAGACAACTGGAATAATTACAGTAACAAAGACAACAGATGTTGGCAATAATAAACTACTCATGACAAAAGCAAACCACTTAATTTCTTTCTTAAGCTCAGCAGCACACATTTTCGATATTACTCAGGCATTCAAAAGTGAGTGAGTATAAAAGACTAAGAAAGACAGACTCAAAAAGGGTGCCTCATATTCACAATGAAATTTGGACAGAATGTAGACAAATTCAAAGCAAGTCTTAATCTTAAGAAAAACCACACACAAACACACAAACTGGAACAACAATCCAGACAGATCAGCAGCCACCCAGGCCTGGAGGCCCCCCTCCCCCCCCCCCACCCACCCATGTCTTCACTCCTTTT